>NC_050189.1:3511319-3698819 GCF_008315115.2 Sander lucioperca
CTGGTTCAACGAGGCCAACAGGAGCTGCGCTGACTGTCGCGCCCCACAGCCGGAGTGGGCGTCAGTCAATCTGGGTGTGGTCGTCTGTAAGAAGTGTGCAGGTAAGGGGCTTCCATATATTCTCTGATGCAGACACACACATGCTGGATACAGGCATACACACCGATAAACAACATACTGTACCTTCAGTGAACTCTGATAAACAACCCCCTTAAACATGTAAACACCCACCAGCACTCAGCATTGTCTGAATGGAAGCGAGCAGCATGTCAAAACACCTTTTATATGGTAGTTTTTAAAGACCCCTTAGTTGTCCCAAGACATATCTAAACAAGACAGAAAACACTTTTTTATACACTTTATCATTTTTAGGATGTTTCCTGGGAAAGAAAAATGTAATTTGGAACTAATAATATGAAAAATACAGACTGGTAGTTTTGTTAGGATTCAGTTAATTGTGTTAGCTTATGTTAGTAACTTAATCAAGTTAGTTATTGTATGTTTGGGAATTGAACTATATAGTGTTTTACAGCAAACGTCTGAGGGAATTATTAAAAATGTTCAGACCCATAAAATAATGGGATCCCAAAATTGTGTGTATTTTATTAACTTGTGTCAAATCTTATTGCTTGTTATTTGCTTGTTACTTGTTAGAATTATTCTTCTTTTAAAATGAAATGACATACGTATGCAACCTGTGACGGGGGATCACTTATTAGGAACCAGTTATAAAGACAAACACACACCATTCTCTTGCTCATATTAATTTACATTATTTACTCTCCCTTTCTGAAGTCATAGTGAACAGTGTATAGAGAGAAACAAAAAGAGACAATGGTGCATTTGAACAGTTGTATTAACACAACTTAAAAACCTGCTGAAGGAAAAAAGGATAAATCTACTCTTTTTCTACTAATTATTATGAGTGGTCTGGTGTTTGTGTCTGTGTGAGTGTGTGATTTGACCCAGAGGCTGAAAAAAAGTTCTCAGGTGATAAGCCACTTATGGGAGTTGGCGTCTGGCCTCTGGGCGCCCTAATCTATTTGGCAATGCTGGATGGCTCAGATGAAATGACAACAAAGATTAAGCCACAGGCGAGAACTTGAGGGATTCCAAACTGCTTCTTGACCCGCTAAACATGATTAGAGAGAAGCAGCAGCAATGCCTGATGTAGAGGTATATATATGCTCCTATACACTCCTTCCCCTCCAGATTTTCTCTAGGCCTGGGATTTCTCCCAGAGTCATAAGTTTTAATGCGATTCTTCTCCTCACCTCTGCAAAGCCCATGTAATTGGTACGCATCAGATATCCAACATCCCTTTTCAAACGCCCTTAAATGATTTCATTTGCAGGGGTGTTTAATATTACATTTTGTCGACACACGAGCGTGTGAATATCTGCAACGAGGAAGCTGTCCTCACACTGTGCTCTCTTTAAATTAGGCAGTGGTCCATTTGGAATACCAATGACTGCTCATGCCTTTAATTAGTGCTCTTATGTCATGGACAGTAAAGAGAAATGCTGAACAAGAGAAAGAGGAAAGAAGTAATGAGAAGGCTAATGGTTAAAATGATCCCAGATTGGCTTTTCTCCTTTTATGCCAAGAAAGAATTAATTTTAAATAGTTTGTAGCTTCACTCTCTGATGTGGAGCAGTTTTATATGCTGTAATATATGTTGTCTTTGTATGCATAGACTTGAGGGACTGTCCATTATTTTCTTTTTTATGAAAAAACATAATCAGTGTCATTTGTGAACATAAAAAAACCCCGGTGAATCTGATATAAAAACACAATCATACAAAAACCTGCGTGAAAATGTTGCAGCACAGACAGTCAGTCAGTATAACCATGTGTGTTTTTCAAATTACTTTAAATTACAAACAAAATCCTAATCAGCTGCTCATTTGCGTTTTGCCCCATTATTCGTCCCTTTCTATTCAAACAGTGTTCACCATCTAGCTGCTGACTTTGTCTGTCTGATGTTTGGTGCTGGGCAGTGGGTTCACCAGAGCTTTTTTTCACTGAAAACAGCTGCCTGCTGCAAATGGACAAGGCTGATAAAAGCTGTATCAGTTCAGTAGCATTGAACTAAAACATTAAAGCTGCGTAATGAACAGTGAAAGCTGTAAGACACTAAAACGCTCTGTCAGTTGATAATTCTGTGGTTTGTCTCTACAATTAAACAACAAGTAGATCCGACCAGGCAATCTGATTGGTCAACTAGATATTTAGAACCTGCTCAAATCAGCATGACAGCACACTCAGAGCCATTTGAGGACACCTGGCACATCACTTAAAGTATTACTCCACATTTCTATGTCAACCTTACGGAGTTGAATTTAAAAACCTTTTGAAACATTTGTATTCATGTAAATCAGGAACTACAGTGGAACACACAAAATCTCTCCAACTAATGTTTCTAAAGTGATTCATCGGATCAAACAACTTATTTGTTACTACGCTCTGAAGTTAACTTTCACTGGAAATGTTTGAATCAGCTGTGCCTGCTACAGAGCTAAATAGTTATGACAGGATTTGAGCTAGCAAAGCAGTTTAGTGTATATATTGGCGGTAATTATTCCCGCGTTCTCTACGAAGCTAAAGTTAGCTTAAGTTGGCTGGCTGACTAAACAGGAAAAGACTAGAAATTTGTCTTTGTTGCTTTTTTTATTCTGAGAGCGAATTGCCCCACAATCTAAATACAGTTTGATTATAACCTATCTTTTGTTGGTAACCGAGGATTTGATTGAAAGTGCTCATATTATGCTTTTTGGCTTTTCCCCTTTCCTTTATTGTGTTTTATACCTTTTTTTGTTATAGGTTTACAAAGTGAAAAAGCCCAAAGTTCTCCCAAAGGGACTTACCATCTCCAATAGAAAACACTGTTCACAAACTGCTCCAAACAGCTCTATTGTAGTCCAGCCTTTACTTCTGTGACGACCGTGCGTCACTTTGTAACACACGTTATAATGCTCGCCTAGCTGCTAGCCAGGCACGCCCTCATACTCTGCTTCTGACTGGCTAGTAGTCCTTACTTAGCTACTGTGCATGTGCACCTCCCAACAAGATGGGATAGAAGTGCGATGCCTCACTCTGTAGCTAAAACGGAGGGCTCAACACACAGGGTGAAAAGAGGAGCTGCAGCAATGTGCAGTACAACAAAAATATGGTGTTTTTTGAAAATTAAACCATGTAAACCTATTCTGGTACAACCTCTAAATACAATTATGAACCTGAAAATGAGCATAATATGAGCACTTTAACGTCATAATATTGGCAGTTCAGTGATGCTTACCGACCTACGGTCCGCATCGCTTAAGTGCTTAAGTGTGCCCTTTTACATTACACATAGTCATTTGACTTATGACCTTATTTAATCTAATTGTCTCTTTTCCCCTCCTATTGGTGTTTCTCTGCAATGGTTAACCCAAGACATTAGCCCTTGTCCAGAACCTTAAACTAGTCAAACCCTCATTCCTCAGCAACTTTACTTCCCCAACAACTGAAGCTGTCCCTCTATGTATATATCTTTTTTTGTTCCCTCTCTTTGCCCTTTCTCCCACTATGCAACCCGACCAACCAGCGAAATGACTTTACTTCAAAGACTGGGAGCCCCCTCTCCACACATGGAATTGCAACAAGCTGCTGTTAACTAGGATGCAACTTGTAGACTCATCGGCTGGCAACAGTTGCCATGGTAACGCACAAATGCAGTGCTCTTTGCTTTGTTTCTTTCTGGTCCTGACTCGTCGTTGAGTGAGGGGAAAATGGCACACAAGTACAGGGGGTTGGAAAAGTGCCCCAAGAACTGTCACTGGGAAAGTTTTTAATTGGCGGTGAAATCCTTAGTGTGCTGGGCAGTTTTTTTGCCAAAGCTGCTGTGATGGGAATGCCCTTTTGTGTGTTTTGTTGGTTTCATCACATAGATGAAGACATTTACAACAGGGCTATTTATATGTGAAGATCTCACCATGTACTTGGAGGATTGTGTGCATGCACACTTTTTCCAGCTTCATTACCCTTACACAAGAGTGAATGGTCCTGTAAGGCTCAGCGGATGTGTGGCTGTAGAAATGCAGCAGGCGCCCAGAGTTTCACTCTCTGTCACAGTTATTTTTCAAGCTGGACTTTTGAGACCAAACAGATTTAGGGCGTTTTCACACATACCTCATTTGGTCCGGACTTTCGGACTTTTCAGTTTGATCCGAACCAAAATTACAGGTGTGAAACCTCCCCCGGACCACGGTCCGGATCAAAAGACCAAATTTTGGTCCGATTAAAAAGAGGTGGTCTCGGTCCGGACCAAACTGAACCATGGTCCGGTTCGTTTATAGTGTGAATGCATTTTTTGGATGGTTCGGACTTTCGGACTAAATACAAGAAGCTCTGGCAGGCTCTCCTTGTGTTACAAGACCGGGGAAGCTCCTTTAAGGAATAGCTTGGTGCTTAGTGTGTAGGCTACATGAGAGAGTGAGAGTGACGGTGAACGCGCTCAGAGCAGACAGCTGTCGGCTATCAGAGCTGCGAATACATCAGCAGTTTATTTGTTAAGTGGTAGTAAATGTACAGTGTAGGTTTCCGTTTGTCTCTGAATAAATTCTCCAGAAAGAAAGTTCCCGTGTCTTGCTTCTCAACATCACAACAAAACAAAAAGAGCCGCGGCAGTAAGGGGAGAGCAGCAGGCAGCTGAAAAAACTCCAACACAGAGAGAGGATACGAGAGGACGAGGAAGCCCGTCTACAAACCAATCAATTATAAGTATCTGGAGACGCAGCTCACATATGTGATGACGGCAGGACGTAGTTTTGTCACGTATAGATCTTTAGTGCGCTTGCATAACTGCAGTGTGAAACCAAAAGTTACTGGATCAAATGTATACAATGTAACAAAAACATGAACCTTGGTCTGGACCTGGGTTCGGACTTTCATGTGTGAAAACGCCCTTAAACTGAAGTCTGAACACACTAATGCATCCACATTTGACACTTTATTAGAGATAGACTTTATTAATCCCACACTGAAATCCCCTTGTTACAGCAGCTCAAAAGAAAAATTCACACACATCAGAATAACACAAATACACATTAAATAGACATAGGAAAAAAAAAATACAAAAAGTATTATAAGAAATAGAAAAAAATACACAGATATACTGATGAGTAAGATGCGGATGAATAGAAATAACATATTGCACAGTAGGAGGTGACACAGAGTAATAAATAAATGAATATGCATAGTGCAGAATATTTTGAACTGTTCTCACAATATATTTTAATAAGTTAGGGGAAAAAGGAAACATCTTTTTATAGTCGCAGGGTTCAGCTGAAACACACTATCGCTGAGAACAGACCAGCATGTACAGGAGCATTATATTATTGTTGGTGAGTTGTAAACAAAAATCTGCTGATTGTTTAAAACAAAACCACAACTAGAATCAGCTTAAACCAGCATATTCAATTGCTCCTAGATCTTTGTTAAAATATGAAAAGAAATCTCAAAATTATTTTATGAGAAAATGAGAACATTTGATCATGCATAACATCTGGACTGCAGCAAGAATGTAGTGTTTCTCTCCCTTGTCAGGTTTTTTTTATGTTCAACTGCATTAGTTAAAGTCTTAAAGATAAATGTATGGTGTAAGTGATGCCTCCTCTATCTAAGCGCCACATTTGATACATTAGTACACAGTGTAAATTTTCATAGCGATGCAGACGACACACAACTGTACATATTGCTAGCGCCAAATGATCCCAACAGTTTAAATAGTTTAACAGACTGCCTTAAAAATATTACAGTTTGGATTTGCAACATTTGAAATCATATGACTACAAAACCAAAGGTATATAGCTATTGATGCTGATTCTAATTTAAAAAAAAAAAAAAGAATGTGGACAATATTACAAAATAGAAAACAATAGTGGTAGTAGTATATCAGTATAATGCTGCATGTAGACTGTCCTCTGTCCTTAATGTATTTCATCATATCAAGCCTGACCACAGTGGGATATGGCTTGGCATATTATATTCAAAATCCAATGTGAGAGCAATTAGATTAGTCAGTTAATTTAATGTTTTGTTCCGCTCAGTATTGACATAATGAAACACCAGTATTCCTAAAGTAGGTAGAGTAAATCATAATCACTTGTTATCAAAAATGATTTCCTTGTTAGTTTCTCTTTTTAATATCTTTCTGATGTCTGATGTCCGTGCTCTCACGATCTGTGTCAAGATGGCCTGTTTACAGCTTATGACCCCACATTTTCATTCACAGCTGCTCTACTTGAGCATAGAAGACAGTAATGAGATCATGCCAATTCTTAATCTAAAATGATCCGCCTTTACACACAGGACAATAATTCACGTCACACATACAGCGCGTTTCTGCCTAATGTATTATGCATGTATGCTCCGTCTTTGGCCATAAGCAACCCTAGAAGCCTCTCGTTCACCCAAATAAACCGACCCACAAACACAATGAATTACTCATGATTCATTAGCAATTAATGGCCCTCGTTCTGTGCTTTCATTTCCAATTATGAGTGCTGAGGGGACTAAATATGTCTGTTGTGAGTGAGAGAATGAGCTTCCAGTCATGCTCTTCTTCTCCGTCTTGTAACTGCCTGTTTATTGTTTATTCCATCACTGACATGTGGTGTGTGTTTGTGCGCACACTGCTGAGATTTCTGTGCATATATGTACATGTTAATTTAAGTTATTTTCATGTGAACTTTTCAGAAACTAAAAGCGCAGCCTGACAGCCATGCATTTACGAGTAAATCCAATTGAGAAAGGTTTCATAAACCTAAAGGTTGTATACATTTCTGAGTGTATGTGTTTTTGTGTATCTGTGAACTCATGTTGATGACTTCCTGTGTACCAGGGCAGCACCGCTCCCTTGGCCCAAGTATTTCCAAAGTGCGGAGCTTGAAGTTGGACAGCAGGATCTGGAGCAATGAGCTAGTGGAGGTACATACTGTTTTCCTTATCAGTGAGAACAACATGAGTTCTCACTGGATATGAAAGTTTTTGCACAATATAATCCAATGTAGTGAAAAAAAATTGTTTAACATGACTCCTATTTGACCACTTATGATATTTTCAAAAAGTATTCAACTGGGTTTGTGGTAGTCAGTGCCTTTAAAATTAGCTACTGTTTCTTGCTTACCTTCAAATGGCTTAGAAGACCTGAAAAACAAATCCATTTCAAGTGTTGTTGCCAAGACAACATTAACCTACTTAGGGCTTGGCAGATCTGAATTTCAAACCCTACTAATAGATCTGCAAATGATTCTTACCTGTATTTGTCCCCTCTCCATATTCCTTAACCCCTCAGCTCTTCCTGGAGGTGGGGAACGGGAACGCTAACAGTTTCTGGGCTGCTAATCTTCCCTTGGAGGAGGAACTCTACAGCGGAGCTTCGGCGGAGCAGCGTGCCACGTTCATCCGCAGGAAGTACAGGGAGAGGAAGTACCGCAGGATCCTGGATAGCTTTCATGATCTGGAACAGCTGAACCAGGTACACCTTTCATAAAGACTCAAAATGGACGTTATAGAAACTATATTTTTGGGTATTAACCAGTATTCTACGGAGCCACGGAGGTGACATGGAGGAAAAAAAAAAATATCGAAGGGAAAAAAAAGATCTCGCCCCGGGGGGCAACTGTGTTCCTGCCCGGGGGAAGAGACGCTGCTGCCGGCAGCTCTTCCTCGCTGCGTCAGCTTTCCTGCTGATCCAGATGGGACCGGACAAAGACACAGTGGTGGTCGGGAGGATCTTCCACGTAGTCCAGGACGACCTGTACGTCGATTTCGGCGGAAAGTTCCATTGCCTTTGCCGGTGGCAGGCGGACGGAGAGGCGCTATTGCGGTGCGGGGATGCAGAGTCCGTTTGCGGCTGCAGGATCTGGAGCTCACTGCCTGCTTCCTGGGAGCCAAAACCGACACCACGCAGCTGGAGCCCCAGGCCGTACTGCTGGGCCTGTTGGAAGGAAGGGAAGCCCGGGAGAACCAGTACCAGGATTGAGCAGAGTGGACTCTCACAGGCTGCTGAAGTTTAAATCACAGGTTTCTTAAGGGGAGTCTGGTGGACATGACCGGGGGACCGGCGCAGCAGCGAGGCGAAGCTGTGTTCCTGCCCGGGGGAGGACACGCTGCCCCCGGCCGGAAATCTCCGCCTCCCGCTGACATCTGGACTGGATCACTTTGAAAGTCGAGATCTGGAGTTTGAAAGTCGAGATCTGGAGTTTAGTGTTTGCCCCCAGTACGTGTTTTTATTTATTTATTTTTTTTCCTTCGTTTTTTTTTTTTTTTTTTTTCATTCGATTTTTCTTTTTTTTCCTCCATCTCACCTCCGGGGCTCCGTAGTATTCTGCTAATTTGGAGACATATTAATTTATTTTAGTTTGTTCTTATTCACACTTAGGAGTTATTTCTGTCATCTTTTACAGACAGTTGAGTATCACTTTTTCACCAGTAGTTGTCAAGGGAGGAGAAAATACTTTGCCTACACCCACTTTCAGCACTTTTCTAAAGATATGCCAAACATGTTTGTTTATTCACTTCAACAGTATGCTGTCTGCTTTTCTGTGTAAACAAGTAGGGCAGATGTGGTGCAAGTACAGTCGACTCCCTCACCGCCGTCAAGTTATCCTCAACATTAAAGTTGGAGTTAGTAGTTCATTGACTGCCTATAAGTGTCGCCTCGTACACACTGACTACATCAGTCTGCTGACTTGTGCCAGAAGTTTGTTTTCTTTCTAAATCCTGCACTCTCTACCTGGAAGCTGTACTGAACTGCATTTCATATCAAAATACATTGGATCTGTCTGATCTGTGCATAAAATTCAATGTGTATACCTGACTGGAAATGTCAGAATATCTGCAGTTATGGAGGCCATTGAAAAAGTATAGTTGGTTGTATTTTGTAGGTTTTTATCCAAAATATCTCAGCTGTGCTAGCTAGTATAAAACTGGCTAGTAACAAACAACTTGCATTTCTTTAGATGTACTAGCTGTCCCTTGCTGTTACAATGTTCCCACGGCATACTTTAAGCTTTAAAGCTCTGATATACTTCCACCCTACTATCGTTTAGACAGTGAAATCTGGAGACGGTGATTTTCACCACAGTTAGAAGTGTAAAAAAAAACACGGAATATCTCCACTTTAGACATTAAATGTACTTTTCTATTTTTAGTTACCCAAGTATTTTTCTATTAGGGTCGTAGTAAAGTGCAGCACAAGTTCACCAACCCACGGTGATAAGTCGGCATCTACAATAGCTCCATCTGTACTTCTAAGAAACATGGCACATGGCGAACTCTATTAGCTAATCCCCTGAACCTGAAAAAGTCCAAATTTTTCTGACCTTTTGACCATCAGTAAAACTGCGCTATATGTCTGATAATGCCAAAAGGGTAAGTCCAATCAATTTCAAGTGGAAGCAGGTTGACGCTAAGGCCTTCTCTTCCGGTTTGTGGTTTAGGGTTTATTGCTGCTGTTTTTTGGCTTCCTCTGAAAGAGGTTCTTAAAAGCACCACGCACTGAGCCTCCAAACAGCAAAGTTTTCACCTGCGTCAGCATTTACACAGATCAGCCCACTTGTATTGTTTTCTTGAGTAGAAAGAGAGGGATGGAGATGTGGAGGGAATGAAGGGGGGGGGGAGGAGGAGTAAGGACGAGATGTACTAGCTAGCTAAGTGGAAAAGTGGATTAGGATCCACAACAGAAACGCTTGGGTTGGTTTTATTGCTGCTTTGCTGGCCTTTGCGTGTGTGTGTGTGTGTGTGTGTGTGTGTATGTGGGAGTGTGTGGTGTGTACATCTGTGTGAACATGTATGCTGTACCACTAAGAATGTGTGAATTTGCTGTTATAGTGGGAGTTTCTTTTGCAGGAGAGGAAGTGTGACAGACACAGAAAATGTGGCTGCCTAAAAGGGTTTGACCAGTGCAAAAGAAGTGTGTGTGTGTGTGTGTGTGTGTGTGTGTGTGGCATGAGAGCAAGAGAGTGAGGAAGAAAGAGAGAGAGAAATGCTTGCAGTGCATGGTTGTGTTTGCTTTCTCCCTGTCTAGTCTGCCTTTATAAATGGACTCAACAGGGATCAGTATGTCTTAGAGCCATTACATACACCATGAGACAACATATGTGTGTGTACGTGTGCTAAAATACTAATAACAGTAATAAAACTGTAGTAATTTAAAACAGCTTCATTTATCTTAACAAAAAGTAATACATCACAAGCAACCTATAAACAAAAATACAAAAAAGTATTTTTAACATAAACAAGGACACTGAGTCTAATCCCATTTGACACATGGTTCCAGTTCTGTGTCACACTTACTTACCATTACACAAGTATGAATGTGAAAAAATAAAAGCTATATAAAACCGATTCCCTGTAACCATGTGATGGCATTTCAACAAGTTTAACGGGCACAGGGTCATAAAACTCACTCAACACATACAGTAAATTACCGTTTAAAGTGTCAATTCAAGTAATGAAATGAAAATAAAAAGGTAGTGAAGTGATTTATGCCGACTGCATCAATATGTCTCCAACATAATCTCAGCCGTGCATGATTACACTATTCAGTAGAGATGTTTTCTCTCTGTATCCGGTTTCTTCATTTCATGCCCTCTCTTTATCCTGCTCTCTCCGTCGCTTAGTCCCATGTTCCCCATTAGAAGCTCATATCCCAGTGACCTCCACAGAGTCTCCACAGGCCACATGACCTAGAGAGGGGGGTGTCAAAGGACCTTCTTATATCATTACACACACACACATACACACACACTCGCAGACACACATAAACCCTCTAGCGGCTGCAGTAATTGCTATGACATGGAAGGTCATTTCCAGAGATGATACAGAATAAGGCCAGGTTGCATGGGACTATTTTGCCATAATCTGACCCTGCGTTGTGTGCCTGAGTGTGGATGTGACAAAGGAAAAGACAGTGAGTGAATAAACTAATCAAATCTTCACATAATTTATTTTTTTTAATGTTTTCTGTTGATAAAAATGAATACATTTTTGCAGAAACTGTGCACATAGATAGAAATAAATGAATCCATGTGCAGGTCCTTTGTGTGGGTGGGCAGGTTATATTTGATAGGTGCTTTGTTTGTGTGTGTGCTTTGCTTGTGTGTGTATATGCGCAGCCTCACCGTGCCTCACTTTCAGACGGATCTTGCTTGTTTGTGGTGGATCGATGCAGCTTACTGACTCGCTCCAAGTCCGATGAAAGGAGAGGTTGCTCGTTGATATTCCGCCATTTGCCATTTGACTTCTCTGTTGATCCACTTTGTTGCGGGTCATCGTGCACAATGTCACATTAATTGACTGGACTGATAGAAAGAGACAGACTGAGAGAGAAAATATTTTCCTTCGTCAGACTGTATTCTTCTGACTCTTTAATCTTGCTTCTCTGAGCTGGATCACCATGTGAAACAGGTGAATAGTTTTTACAAAGCATGTCTGCATGGCTAGACACAACATATAAGAGTATGGTTTTCAGCAAAAGGAGGAATTCAGCATCATGTATTTATAGATGCAAAAGTTTGTTTAACAGGCCCCAGGGGACCAAGTGCCAACCTCAAAGGGTGAATGCTGAAGCCAGTGCAGAGGTGCTTTAAGCAGCAGTTTTTCTCATAACCACTGGCTGCTGTAAAGAACATTCAGTCTGTATGAAAGTCAAGGCTAAAGCACATTTGTAAAAGGAGACAGATATAAAATATAGGAATATAAGAAGAAATACATAGTCAGAAATGACCGAGTATCTCTTTTGTTCTTGGTGGAAGTTTTGAAAAGTAGTCTTCCATTAAGGTGATATTAAAGTTTATGTAGAAGTATTTGAGATGTATTTGATTGACCGGTGTCTCAGCCTATCACAGCATGCTGTTTGATGGCTCAACTCCACTTCTCCCAGGCTTCCTCCAATTTGACTAAATTTGGACTTTTGTGAATTAGATGGCACAAAATGTAAAACCCAGAATACGGTTAGGTCCACTGGGACAAAGACGAGACACAGAACGGGAGCGGCTCTTACGGGTCTTATACATCCATGAACGGGAGTGGATGGCTAGCAGAAACAAAGCTCCTTGAGCAGAAATGGATAAATAACAGGTTATTTTGAATGTCAAGTTGAGTTTCAAAGCCCTTCCAGATGGTTCTCTCTACAAGACTAAAGCTATTTACATGTACTGTCGATGCAAATTGAATTACTAACAAGCCTCAAATACCACTTGAGCTTTAAAAACTTAAATATATATCCCTTAAACTACATTTAGAACAGATAAAAGGACACTCATGCGATTAATTGTAATCGATTAACAACCCTAACATAAATATTTCGTGACATTGTCTTTTCAGTTTCATATTGTACAAATCTTGCATATTGGATGTTTTCAGACAGAATATTCGCTCCATGTATTGCTCTGCTGTTTGCTCAGTTCATTGTATTTCATGCCTTTATTCCCACATTTCTCTTTAAAACTTTTAGTTTCATTATATTTAATATGGCCCATTTGTCCTGTTCTTATTTGCTATATTCCATTTTCATAGGCATTAGAGATTTAATGATTCCCCTCGGGAGTATTAAAGTTTGATCTTATTTTAACTTCTCTTTTGAGATCAGCGGGTGGAACTCAGTTCTAAACTTTATGTGGTTTTCTGACGCCACTTTATAGACTCTTTGTCCTCTATCAACCTGGCATGCACACATAGACACACGGAGCGACCACAAGCTGCTCCTCCTACACAAGGAAGTGAGACGATGCTCGCATTTCCATGGATTTTCATTTGCTCATTGTCTGGGATGTGAACATTTTAAAGGTATTAATCCAGCTATAGAAAGCTACTTAGAAATGCAATGAGCCGCAACTGCACTTATTCAGTCTTTTATTAGTCTATCACACCAGGAAACTTTAAGTGACAGGTGGACTTGCGTGAATAAGATTTGTGACCACTAAAACCAACCTTAGGAATCTGAGTTACTAATGTGTCAAACACATTGTCCTACACATTCATTATTGAAGAATTGTCTAAATGGTTGCGACCTCATGGAACCCATAGACTGAGCGAAAGCACAGTTCAGAGAAACTGTTCATGTGCTCTTTTATCCTGTTTTTATGTGTGTACAGGCCCTGTGTGCAGCTGTGGTGTTGCCTGACGTGTTGCAGACCATGGCTCTGGTGTTCAGTGGGGCAGATGTTATGTGCACCACCGGGGATCCAACCTCTTCCACCCCATATCTCTTGGCCCAACGTGCTGGACAGAGGCTTCAGATGGAGTTCCTGCACCAGAACAAACTCTCTGGTAAGCAACTATAGGTGGCCCGTAAAAGTTCAGTCCCCCTATTGCGCTTTGCAATGACATCTGTGGCAGATATACCACTTGAAAATTGTTTAAAACAGTGGGTCTCTGATTTCATTATAGCTGATAACCACCAGTTTTGTTTGCTGAAATGACAACTGTCGCTACCAGTTTTTATTAGCTGTAGCTAGCTAGCTAATCTATACTAACTCCATATTGGCTTAAAACTTTCTCTCCAGCTGATTTTTTATTTATGTTTCCAGATGACTCATAATAAAAAATAAACAGTCTTAAATATGCACTTGATGGCTTCATTGATGATATAAAGACGGAGGCTAGCTTCATATCCCAGGCAAAAAAGTTAGCATTATCAGTTATCTCAGTTATTGAGTTTGGACTTTAGCATTTAGTGTACATTTCCACAAACCAACAAAAGAGCAGTTACCTTAAACTCTAATATAGTGGCGTTTGGTTCCCACACTGTAGATGTGTCAATCCTGTACGTTGTTTGAATGTAGTTGGCTAACAATATGTTCACTGGCTTTGCAAGTAATTGCTCGCTTACTACTGTATGTTGTAAGCGAGTTAGCCGGGCATGCTAACATTAGTGTTTTACATTAGAGCAGACAAGCGCACCGTTTAATCAGCTTCTTATGGTTTGGCTCTTTAGCATATAAAGTATACATTTTTCACGATTACTGTGCATGCTCTTTCATTCAATAACAAAAGGGAAATTGAGGTTCAGCTAAGATACAGGAAACATTCATGACCAGTGTTCAACCCAGGTGAGGTTCTAGACCACATAAAGTAGCTATGAAAAAGAATAACTCATATTCTTCTGGACAGACCTGAAAACGGAGCTGACGCACGCACATAAATCTGTAAAAAAGGCCTTTAAACTAGTTGTTGAGTTGAACTTTTACAACCTTTGTCGCCACATATATTCAGCCCATTGTCTTTGTACTTTAACAAGCCAATCATGTTTAAAACGCATACTCACCGCTGTGCTGCCACATTTATAAAAGCACAATGGGAGGTTTTTTCCCCCACTGCCGTGAATCGGAAATGAAGGCAGAAAAACCCACAAATTTGAAGCCAGCGAGTTTTAAGTAAAAACAATTCTATTTCTATTTTTCTTTGTTTCCGTCTCTCTGCTACTTTCCCCCAACTCTCCTTTGTATTACCCACCTCATGTTCCCGGCATCGGAGGCACGGCACAGATGCGCTGTGTCGTGCGGCTTCCCTTATGACGGGTATGTTTTGTTTGTGTGGTTGCACACAGGGCTGATAAGAATGTATTAGATTAAAGGAGCGAGAGAGGCCGTTGGCTGGGGCGGGGGGAGACTTTCTCAGGGACTGTATTTTACATAATGTATGCGCTGCATCTGTGCACCGAGACTGTTAGGGACTTCTAATTGCTAGCATGGGTCACCTGGTCGCCTTGTTGATGGCCATTACTGGGAGGTGTGCTAGAAGACACACATCCAGAGAGAGAGAGACGGCCACACACACACACACACACACACACACACACACACACACACACACACATTCACACGTGTGATTTTGTCCTAAAATGTGTAGTATACAGGCGATCAACATTATGTGTCTGGAGGTTGTTGGGCTTTATCATTAACAAACTGACAAATATGGAGCTAACCAGACTCTTCCTATAGAGATGCATGTCCAACTAAACTGACCAACTATTGCAGGCAAGAAGGACCTATGTCAGGGAAGTTACCAAGAACCTTGTCTCACTTTGCCAGACCTTCCTCCACCGCAGTGCTGCAGAGAAGAGTCTGGCGAGTCCACACAGCATTCCGGGATGGGAGAAAAACGTGCTCTGGTTTATTGTCGTTTCTTTAAACCAGTCCCAATCGTCTTGGGCGGTGCTAGGCACCAGGAAAAGCCACGGTTCCGCTGTAAAGTAGAATCGGGAAGGAACTTGTCTTGGTGGAACGTGTACGTTCAAAAGTTGTTTTAGTCGTGCAACAGAATACTCTGATTGGACAGATAGTCTAGCTAGCTGTCTGTCAGCAGAGATCTGAGAAAAGGTTAACCATAGTCCTCATAAATCGACTGGAGTTTAAAATGCCAACACAAAGGAAGCCCAAGGCAACGGATATCCGGACTAAATGAGGGAAATCCAGCGGAATTTTCGTCGGCAACGGAGCAATCCCGGAAGTAGGGCTGGGCGATATGGCTGAAAACTGTATCATGATATAAGTGTTTCATATTGGTCGATATCGATAATTATTGATATTTTTTATGACCTATTTAAAATAAGGACCAGGAGAAAAATACATTCAATTTAAATATTTTTATTTTAAACTTCCTTCCTTTGATTATAATCCCCTCAGTTATAAAGGCAGAAATGTCAACACAACCATGGAAAACAAAACAAAATGTAAACATAAGTCTAAAATCACAATGAACACTTAACAATTATCTCTTAACATTAAGGTGCAAAATTAAAGAATACGCAAGAAATGCTTAATAAAGTGTAATAAAATAGCGCAACGTGTTAAATATAAACACAGAGAAACCTGAGACCTGAGAAGAACTATTTTCTGCAAGTTTAGTGCTAGGAAGTTCACAAGCTGATTCCCCTTCTGGTGAATGAAGTGTTTTAAAATATGTGAGGAACTGAGGTAGACTTTACATATGTAACATAAAAAACAAACCTGATACAGTACAGTACAGTAACAGTTAATATTTTTCTCCATCTAAAAGTCACGCTACAGCCTAAACCGTACATGGTGGTGGGGGGGGGGATGTCTTTGGTTATATGATATGTCTTTGGTTATATGATATGCCACTGCCTCTGTTATTTCTTTGCACCGTTTAGATGCTTTGTCATAAGGCACTGATGCAGAGTACCTCTCCATGGTGGTCTGCTACTTGTCCGGTGTTGCAGATGTTGTTGGACGTTGCTGCCAAATTCGGCTGTGCTCCAAAGGGTGAGCGCAGCTAAGGTAGTAAAACAAGTTTGTGGTATTACCAGTCTTGGTGGGGACGACGGTCTTGAATAATTTGCAGGCAACATTGGTCTGACTACGGCGTAGAAGTAAATTTTAAATGTCCGCGGCTCAAGGCCAGATTAACGGCGCGGACTTCCCCACTTGCTGCGACTGCTCGATTACAGGCTGCCCTGTAAAGTGACTTTGAGTCCATGAAAGCGCTATACAAATTCTAATTATTATTATTATTATTATTATTATTATAAAAAGTCAGTGCAGCACTACAAGTTGGGACTATATGGCAGTGACAATAAGAAAGTGACACATGATGTTCACCCAGGGTTAGGGGATGGCGATATGGCAAAAAGATTATATCACGTTTTATTTCAGGCAGGATCACGGTCTTATCACGATTCTTTTTCATGTTGGTTTTTAAGACTATTTCCAAGTTACTGAACAGTACAACCAAACTAATTTTCATATTTAAAAAAATTACAGCCCTACAAGGTAACAAGGTTGTGATATGATCTTTTTGCAAAAGATCCCCCCCACCTAACATTAAGTACTTTTGTACAATATACTGTATTATGAGACATGATAGAGTATTGACTGATCCAATAAGTGTGTGTGTTTACAGCATGATCAAACATTAGGGGTGGGACAAAATATTGATACGGCAATATATCGTTGTACTTCATGCAATATGAGAATTGATACGCTGGTGCCAAATATCGATATATAATTAATAAAAAAAAAGGCGCTCTAAATAGATTTCCTTGCTCCTAGCGTCGCTACTTCATGGCCCCTTAAGGTGGCGCTCAACACATGAATGAGGGAAACTTAAACATACGTTAACTAGAGGAAGAGGTTTTCAATGGGTTGGGATCGTTTACGTTTTCGTCACAGTTGCTCTATAGTTCTGTCATTTTAATTTACAGACTGAAAAACTTGTGCTGCATAATTGTGCTGTTTTCTAACAGTTTGGACTTGCAGTGAATTAAAAGAGAAAACCTGCACTTAACTTTTTCACGGGCATTTTGTAATCATAGTTAGACCGATTGTCTAGCAATACATTGATTTTTGCAGAATTGCTGTATCGTGATGTTATCGGTATTGTAAGCCATGTGTCGTGTATCGTATCATGATTCGCACCCATATCGAACATGTGTGTTTTCAACACTAGTGTACAGATGACATATGTACACTGCAATCCTTTCTAGCAGGATTAAAAATCTGGTAAAATAATATTAAAACAATTATCTACCAATACAATTTGTGAAACTGTGAAGAAATAGACTATTATGGTGTGCTGAAAAGATTAAGGCTCTGCACAAAACACTATCCAAATTCCCTATTTGACATTTTCCTACTGTCGGACACATTGTCACATCACACAAAGCTGTGGAAAGTCAAATCTGCATTGTTTTTGTGCATGCAGCCCCCAGAGTTTGCAAAAAACAGACTTGTGAAATTTTTGATTAAACAAAAATTGAACTTGTTCAGTTATGTCTGGCAGAAACTAGGAACAATTCAATACCCATATGACACCATCCCTACTGTATAGCGTGGTGTTGACAGAGGGAAGATAGAGGGAAGAATAAAGGCAACCAATATCGAGGACAAAACAGAGTGCAGAGTTGTGTTTTTCTGCCTTGGGTTACAGTTGAAGTTCCATACAGGCAAGGTAACATAAGGACAGATACACTGGCCGGTTACCGGTTTCAATGTATACCACAGTTTGAAAAAGTAACAGTTTCAAAATCACACCGTCATACCGTTCCTGTGGTATGAACTTTTTTTATGAGTCTTCAAGGACAGAAAATGCAGTTTAGAAATCCCTCTCCCTGCCAGTGTGCTGTGTGTTTAAAAATAAAATATATTGTGTTCAATGGAAAAAAAGTAGTTTTTTACTCAGACATTGATTATATTTTTGCTGAAGGTTATCATACAGTCAGAGGGCCAAATGTACTAACGCTTTTGCGCCCACTTCAGCCGTATTTGTTTCGCAACGTGTGCGTAAAAGCATAGCGAGGTATGTACAAACAGGCCGCACTGAGGTAAAAGCACAGACTGCCTGTTGCAGGGACTGAAAATGGCAAATTGCGCTTTTCCGTGTCATGCATATGCATTCCTGGGAGGGTAAAGGGGAAAGTGGGAGTTTCCCATAAAGAGATGGGAGGGGAAGCGTAAAGTGCGCCTAATTATGTATTCTGCGGTATGTACAAAAAACGCCTGTGACAGTGCACCTCTATTTTGTAGTGAAAATTCTCCGCCTCTTAAAAGCAGGTGTAAACCAGCCGCAAACGGGTTTCGTCGCATAAGCCTCCTGGTGAAATGGCAGCAGTAATCCGAACAAGACGAAGACATAGGCCAAGGAGATGAGCTGAAAAGATTTTTGCCACAAGGATCACACTTTTTCAGTTGAGGGAACACAAAATCATTAAGCGTTACAGATTAAGCAGCCATGCAATATTACAGTTACTGGAAGAAATCAAAGATCACATCAAATCTCCGACTAAGCGTTCACATTCCATTCCAGCAGTTGTTAAACTCCTCGCTACGTTACAAATATTGGCATCAGGATCATTTCAAACAGTCATAGCATCAGCAGTGGGAATATCGCAGTCTGCACTCAGCCGTATCATAGCACCAGTACTTAATGCTTTACTACAGCGCACTAGTCAATACGTACATTTCCCTACCACTGTTGCCGAAATAACACACATCAAGCTGTTAATAAACAAGCAGATCAACTTTGTTATCGCTAAATCATTGTTTTCGCTGTTTTGACTGACTTGGTGGCTGATCCATGATAGAAAGATGCGCACAGTTTACGGTATAGTGGGCGGAGAAAGGGGCTGATTAACCGATGAACTGAAGGTTTGGTAAATACGACGTAAGCTGAAGTATCACAGCGTGCTCTTTCTGCGGGTTGGCCATGGTGCTGATAACGCTACATTTGCAAACGTACGTACTTTTGGCCCTGAATCTCATACTGGCCCATGTCTAAATAAAAGTTTTTTGTTTTTTTATTTGTTTGCTGCAGTGTCTGCTGTCATGGCAATATGTGCATGTGGTGGTACCTGTGGTGACTGTGCTTAGTTCTTCTCCCTTTATTTTATCTTATAAAGCAAGCATCCACAACAAGGGTGCACTTCAGGCCTTCATTCAACCACAACATGGTGCTGTAAACCAGAAACTATATTGAATAAAATGTCGGCAAATATGGTTCTTTGCCAAATTCACTTTCCCCCTGGTGGGAGACTGGGATAAGTCGTCAATAAACTATCGTCAGACACCCAGAACAATCCTTACTCTTCACAACAAGTGTAAATTGGAGTACCTCTTAGTTTGAAGAAAACATTGCAACTGTGTCTCTTCAGTGTTAATCACACTCCCACTTTGTAAAAATAAAAATAGGAAGACCGTCCAGTTCCCCTGGATACAGTGTATCAAAACAAAGCTGTCAGCCTGCATCTCCCAGAACCTCTCCACTGTCCCTTTGCTCCACAGCAGCTCATTTGTAGCTCCAGCATTAGGACATCCTCTTATGGCAGAGAACAGTTACCTCATTACCTCCTTTTCTCTGCGTACATGTACATGTGCAGGCCTCGACGGACCTCGTTGTCCCGCCCACACCTGCTCGCCCAAAGCACCCTGGGATACTGCAGGAGTATGTTCATTTACATATCCCCATCCCATATGCCATTAAAAGAAACCAATGGCAGCTCTCTGAGGCAGTGTCTCGTCACATTTTAGGAACCCCTGAGGGCAGCTTCAATGATGGATCTATTCCTTATAGTCAAAGGCCTCCACTGAGGTGGTTTCTTGTGTATTTTTAGGTTCCTTTATCATTTTTCTTGTCCAGTGTGTTCTATAATGTTATACTCTAGAGGCTACATGAGCCACATAGATAAAAGTTAAAAATATGTATATAGTACACGGTTTGATTAGAAACATTTTTGGCGCTGTTTAGGCTGAATTTTAAAAATGAACATGCACTGCCAACGTCAAATATTTTTCAAAATAATCTATTTTGGTACAACTCATGTCTAACTGTTCTGTCACCAGTGTCTGTCCTGTCATTTGCCAGTGTGAACATGGTGATGGATAAGACACCAGCCACCAAATTCTGTGGATACTGCACTTGGATCTGTGTTGTTACAACTTTTTGAATACTTATATAAAGTCATAGTAGTTAAGGAACCAAATCAGTAAGTGAAGAGCAATGGGTTTGAAATTCCCCCAATAATCAGTGTCTCTGAAAAGCCTAAATTGGAAGTCATTATTGACAAAAGCGTAAAAAACTGTAAATGTAAAAAAATTCTCCACACCTAAATCAGCATTATAAA
This sequence comes from Sander lucioperca, assembly GCF_008315115.2. NCBI lineage: Eukaryota > Metazoa > Chordata > Actinopteri > Perciformes > Percidae > Sander > Sander lucioperca. Next base: position 3,531,946 of record NC_050189.1, read on the forward strand.
TCCCAAAATGTGTCCATTTCCCAAATCTTGTGGGCTAATTTAAGAGGTACAGAGTATACTGATGTTGCCAGTGTTGCTGTCACATCCAGGTCTATGGCTTAAATGGACAACGTAGAGGACTGTTTTAGCCAATGAGCAGTTTATTAACACGCAAAAGAAGTTTCAGTCCTTGGACATGTCACTCTCTGTGTTGGTGCCACTGGTCTCTGTCTGACTGGAAAGACAAGTTGGCAATTGGTTCTTAAACGCTGCAGGTGGGTAACATTAACAACTGAACTCCATCTGCCACTTGGCCTCACTACCAATACACCGATGTGCTGGCTTCATTTATACAAAATACACACCTACCAAGTCCTTTTTGTAATACATTTGGAATCTTCAGAAATGTCAGTTGATGACAAAACATATTAGATTAATGGTTCCCATTATTGGTTCCTCTACATTAGAGTAGTCGCTCTGAAGTTATTTACACAGTAATGTTTCGGATTTAGTTTTCTGTGTTTATGTGGTAAATGCTGACTTGTATCCTGCACCTGAACTCTAATGTACTGACATGTCATTTGAAATCTTGTAGATGGATGTAAAATGCATTGTTTGATGTACCTCTGGCTTTAAATCCATGTTACTGGACAATGTCTTATGTTCGACCATCTATATACTGACAAATGTCAAAGATTGTTTTAGTGATGAGTCACCAGTCACAATGGCCACTTGGGAGCAGTGCATATATCAACTCAAAGTTGTTATAGTAAATATTAAATAGTGCTGCTTTAAAGCAACTGTGTATAATTCCATACTTTGGTGCCTCTCAGAAGAAAGCACTGCCATACTTCTCAACAAACCTCTGCCATTAGAACTATTTGTAAAATGCTAAACTCATAAAAATTCTACAATAAGATTTCTGCTGTGAACAACTTGTGTATTGAAGCAAGACAGTGAACCCCTGCCAGCTATTTCACTGTAAATCTCTGGATAAAAGCATCAGCTAATGCCTAAACTGTAAACAGAGCAATGTAAACATGTAAATTGTGTTTTATGGCGGCGCTTCACTTCACCCAGGAGGCCATTGTACTGTAAAACCAAGCTAAACAGTAATGCCTCTTACTGTTGACATCATTCTGCTTCTTCTTAAATGACACACTATGGATTTGGAGCCAAAGAAGTTTTATTGTTGCCACCCTAGCATCCCTGATGCCTCGAATCTCTGAATCTCGCGGCACATTAAAAATTTATCCAGCAGGCTTTCTGTGTGGATAATAAAAAGATGAACACACAAACACACAAATATACACACACACACACACACACACACACACACACACACACACACACACACACACACGCGCTAAGAGGCCCTGTTTCATCTCAATTCTCCATTCCACTCTGTTGTTAGCAACTTCGCAAGGCTCTGCCAGTTTCTTCAATGCTTGTAGTCATCGTTTATGTTTTTAACCAATACACAAACTGTACGCTGGACTGTTAGAGGCTCAGGAGGTCACAAGCAGCTGCTGAGTGTTTTTAAGTCCAAGGTTTTTTTCCCTGGTTGAGTGTCTATGTGGATGGTTTTAATTTGGAAGGGAAGTGCTTTTGGCCAAAATGTGTTTGTGTGTGGCCTCTGCCTGAACAGCTCAGTGAATAAATTAGTGACTTGGAAATGTAGTCTTCTGGCCTCTTTTATCTTTAGCTGACTTGTGCATGTTGCGTGCGTGCGTGCGTACGTGCGTGCGGCTCTGATTACCCCACTGTCCACTGCTTGTCAGGGACCACTTTGTGACCGTTGCCGTGGGCGACCAGATGGCTAATTGAGCACTCTGTCATGTCACCTCCCTTCACTGGGGACTGAGCCAATCAGCACAGGCCAGACTTTTCAACTGCCGCCCCCACAGACATCACAGTCCCATCTTAACAGAGTCCAGCTTTAGGGGGCCAGAGGGACGGTTTAAAAGGCTCACAGAGAGAGCCTTGTTACAACTGATACAGCATCAAGCTATTGGCTTATTTACATTCTCTCAACCTAAGTACTTGGAAAATTGTGTGTGTGTGTGTGTGTGTGTGTGTGTGTGTGTTAGACTCACTTCCCTGCTGATTAAATTATGTTAGATTCCATGTATTTATGGTGCTGCTATTGGCAGACATACTGTGCATGTTAGATTCAAAGCTAGATTACAGATGTTTCCACCTATTGTCACCCAGGCTTTATGTCTCCCGGATCCTGATTGGCTCTGCATCCTTGGCATCACATCAAAAACATATTTCACTCGTTATAAATGGCTACAGCAACAATGCCTGTATCACGCCAGATATGGTGGTGTTGTTGATGTGATTACTTGCTACTAGGTAGACCAATCATGGATGATGATGCATTTGTTGAGTGTTTTTTAATTGTTTCGATCCCTTACAGTCCTCATTAATAATAACTGTGTTGGGGGGAAAAAATTATAATTTTTGAGTATATCAAATTCCCTCTTTTCTTTTCATGTAAAAACGTAAAAATATTTTTGATGACTCATCTGGACCTTGGGGATGGTTACATAAATGTATCTAGCATTGGCTGACTAGCTAATTCCGCCATAGAAAAGAGAGGGATTATAAAAATACTCAATGTTTTTTTGTTTTTTTTACACATATTAACCATATAATGAAATAAATTAATAACCGACACAAGGACACCGAAAACGAACTTCAAAAATGTATTTTTCACTTCATTGTGAAAGTGTCAGGGGGGGGACTTATGGTATTATATTATTATATTTTCTGTAAAATCATTTAAGTTACTGTTAATGAATAATATATAACATTACAAAGTATATGTTTTGGGCTAATCCATTTAATCAATTTAATATCAGACAAATATAATTGATGCAAAAATCTATCATTTGAAAATACAATATGATTATCAAGCAGCCTGGCTCGCTGATCGGTAACATGGCCCACAATGGCTTCACCGTGAGATATTAACAGGATGGATTACATGGCATAAACTAAAGGACACATTTGTCGTCCCACAGTATATATTGCTGTATTGTCTACCCTTACTCGACTTACTTAAGATTTTAGGTGCTTGCATGTGATACATGCCACCCATGTAATGTCATTTTTAGAATAATAAAAATTATATATATTTATATTATATATACATAATATAGAAAGATTATAAATGTGCATGCGGACACAATTAGTTTGACATAATCTGCACACAGAACTCACACATATTCAGAATAAGCTGTCTTTTTAAATTAACTGATTGTTTTTCTCTGTGGAATGATACGTGGCCCTGAGATGAGGCGTTGGTGGTCACAGTAAAGGGTGGAAATGTCCCTTCAATTAAAAGTGGTTTCAATTAAAGTTATTTTACCTTGCTTGATGAGCGAGCTAGAGGTAGTGAAGATATAATCTGTAACATATTGCCAAGGCTCTGGCAGAAAATTGAACCCCAGAATTGTGGCTAATTGAATTTGAGAATGATAAGGTTGAATGTGGGGAGCTTCTAAAGCTAGCAAGAAAGGATGAGAAGAGGGAGTTTAGAAAAAAAGGAGAGAAATTATGGAGGAAGGCTTCTAATTTAAATGGACAAAGGAAAGGAAAGAGTACAGAACATAAACTATTTTTTAGCATATACAGTACATGGAGGTTTGTGCCTTGAAATTATTTCAGAACATCTTATCTTTGCCCCTGAATGCCCACGGGACCAGGTCATGACTAAACACACAGTAGCTTTTATAATTATGTTATATGCTTTTTGTGGGAAAAATAGATAATACTGTGCAGCTTGAAGCCCACAGGGAAATACCCTCCACATGGAGGTCAGAGCTCAGGTTTAGGATCAACAATAATGAAGCTGGTAGGGATCCAGAGTGTTGCTTAAGGGCACTTCAACAATGGGGCGCTGTGCCATAATTGAGCCATGAATCCATGTTTTCTGGTTGACAGATCTTTTTAGGGATTTTAAATATAATAGGGTGGGATAATAAGATAGAATGGCATCTGGGATTAGTGCTGGACATCTTGACAGAAAATAGATGCTATATTCTGTATAATGCTGTGTCGCACAAAGTGCACTGTGGGATTGCATACTTGATTTAACAGATTTAATACCATAGCTGGTGATTAAATATTCTCAGGGGAATCGTATCATGATGCTATGAAGACAAAATGTTGTTTCCCAAAGTGATGTTTCTGAGCAATTTTACATTATTAACAACCAAAAGGAATTTTTATATTTGAGTTTTTCTTCTATGAATACACAGCACTGAATTACAGTTTGTTGCATTGGACATCAAACTGATTATTATGTTATTTTGCTTACTGTGATTTATTGATATTGGGAAACCATTCTTAATGATATTGTGATATTATGTTAATCAGTCCTAACTACAACATAGCCTTACTGTTCTGTTTTATTGAACCACTTTAATTGATTTAGTTATAGTCCTATAATATAGCCTGTTGTACCTTTTTTGGATAATCCAATGGTTTTTTTAATGGTTTATTCAGAGGTATGAGAATTTCCTCTATACGTTCCATAAGGACCACTTAACCCTTCAGCTTATATGAAATTGTCAAAATGACATACACATTTTTTTCATTGGATGCTATTCTAGGATTCTGGGGGGGTCACGTACACACAAAAATTATGTTTAACATTTGTACTTGAATATTACAGCTTCAGGTAAATTTATGATACATTAGTGCGAATGAAGCATCAGACTGGTGCCACCATTACATTAATTGGGGAAAACCATTTCCTTGCTCATTTACTGTTTCTCCCCCTCACTGTAGATTTCCCCAGACTCGAGCAGTGTTCGGAGAGCACCTTCCTGTCTGACGCTTCCCTCTTCATGGATGGCTTCCTCTACATCTCCACTGCCCCTGCCAAGACAACGCTGGACCGTCGCGGAAGAGATGGTTAGTGTAAATTCCGTTTTTGCAAACCCCCGACAAGGCCAATCAATCCGTCAATCCATTTGTAAGCAATTTAAACTGCGTGTTTGTCAGAGGTCTACTCCAGTTAAGCGCTGAACGATCAATCAGTGTCAGTCTGTCAGTTGTCAAACTGCCAATCGTTTAATCCATACACCAAACAGTCCAGTCAAAACGATCAATGAATCTGTCTTTCAAATGCATCATTCCTCTGGGAATAGTTGTCAGACAGAAAGCTGTTCTTAGACGAGCCAGCAGTGAACGCTCTACGGAAGTACAGGGTAAATTAGGGCCAGGTTAATAAAATTCAGATAAAAATATATTAAAAAAATTTGGTACAGGTCCTTTCTAAATCCACCTGAGAGATGCTACCCCAGAAACTTCTGAATTCTCCTTATTTTGTCTTCTAAGGCGGTTTAAAACTTTTAATCAGGTTCCATTTCACACATAACTCCTCAGCTGCTGCTGCACCTCATGCTCTGCAATGGTCCCACTTCTCCCAACAGCTGGAGCGTTTTTTGGGCCCATGGGTAATTAGGAGAAGGAGCCAGCTTTGGATGCTGCCCCTGGGGAAGGGGGTTATTGAGAAGGTGGAGAATGAGGGGGTATGCAGGAGAAATGGGGGATAGAAGGTTTCTGGGTTGGGGTGACAGCTTGCAGCTACCTGCCACTTGGATAAGCTGTATCTCTTACGTCTTTGGCAAGACATCCATCTCCATTTCCATCAACCCACACACGCTCTGCTCTCATTGGTGGTTGTACATGCTGGCTAATGAACAGGGCTGAGGTCTGGGAAATGGCCCCTTAGAGGAGAAGGAGAACTTCTTACCAGAGTCTATTAATTTGTAGGATAATTTCAATGTATTGCAATTTGGGTTTGTTTGCCATTGGTTATGATAATATGGCACTCACCAAAGTAATTGCTCAGATCTGGGAATTGGCGACCACGCTACAACAAAGTCTGTTGGGTCAAGAAACATGATTGGTCAGTCGATCAGACAGATTTCAAATCACTTTTTGTAGAAGTAAACTGCTAATAATGTTGGTAATAAATTCCAGATGATTTTTACTGTTCATCTTTTTATCTCTTCCATAAAATTAGCTTACCTTTTGCATTTCTTCAAGATCTTTAAACCTGTTTTGGTTTCTGACATGCAACCATGTTCTTAGAGTTCAGCAATTGATTTGGTGAGTAAAGTGTTAGTTTAGTAGAGTATTGCTGTCATAATTGATGGCCAAAACTATAAAAAAAAACAAAAAAACAAGCTGTAAACACATGATTGCAAAAGTGTCTTTGAAAGTTAAGAATTACATGAAGTGATAACATGTAAGACTTAATCCTGTAAACAATGATGTGAAAAAAAAAATACAGAAACAATCCTTAAAGATGAGGGGAGCTGCAGAGTTGGGTAATATTTATCTGTTGGTTCATCAGTATGAGCAACCTCTTTTACATTACAAGTAGTAATTTAATCCATTGTTGATATAGAAATATTGATTAGAGGAGCTTTAAGTAAGCATTTGTCTTTCCAGTGTGGTTCCTCACGTTACAGTAATTGCATAAAAAGAACACTATTGGCTGTTGGTATGACTTGTTTGTTTTGTAGTTCCACCAACAGATCAGTGAGCTCCTGCTTGAGATGGACTTTAGGCTACAGGTTTCCATTTCGTCGGGGTCCATTTTAGTCACTGTTGTGCATTTTTTACCACTTATAGATACTGGACCATTCCAACGTTTTCTCCCTTCAGATAAATGCTTAATAATAAACGTAAACGTAATATTTCGACAGATAAACACTCTGTTATGTCATCTATTTAATATGAAGAGCCGTGCGAGTTTGGCCTTTGTGCTTTAATGGTGCCTTAACTGCAGCTGCAGCTATTAAAAAATTCAGAGGGGTTGGTTTTAAAACTCAATGCGTTCCAACTTCTTCAATCCCGAGGAAGCGCTGTCAGGATTTTGTGAGCACGGAGGGATGAGGTATTTTTGAATGTACTCTGGGATGCCTTTTGCTCTCAGGCAAATGGTTAGATGGTCTATAGATGCACCCAAGTTCTTAATAATTTATTGGTTGTGCTCAGGGCTTAATAAAAGCACTCTGCTACAACATCTTAAACTTTTTGTCTGGAAACAACTCCAATAGGCTTTCATGCTTCCGCTGATGAGAGCTAAATTGAGATTATGACACAAGTTAATTTGGCAAGCAATTTTGGTAATGGCCTTGACGTAGGTGGCATGGGGGTTCATTGTGCCAGTTCACCATAATCAAATAAAATACTGTGCTACTTAGCGTTTGGCAAAAAACATGCCTAGATGCTGCTGGGAATATAGATTAGGATTAGAAAAACAGTATTCCTTGTTTTATTTGTGTTGAAATCAAGCTTGAACAGGTTTATTTTCCACTGTGGCACCACTTTATTAGCTGTTTGCAGTTCAGTTGAGCTCCGCTTCATATCAGCTTCACGCAGTTGATTCTAGCGTAAATTAAGTCTCCCCCTAAACGGGTAGTGCTACTTTCACATTAAAGAGTATGGACATGCTTTGCGTGCATCTGTGTGTCTGTACGCTCATGCGAGTCTTGGGAGGAAAAGAAAGACAGTAGGCAGTTACTGTCTGAAATGGTGAGTGGCAGCAGGGAAATGGCACCTCTAATTTCTGATTAGTTTTGTCTTTTCCTCATCAGTTGCGCTCTGTTTTTGCCTGCAACAGTAACTCACAACTGCCAGAGAGAGAAGAGGGAGGAGGTGATGTGGAGAGAATTGAGAGAAGTAGAATTATGTTAACAGTTTTATTGAGGACACAAATCTGAGCCCATATGAACATTCAATTACTTGCATCTACAAAGCTGGAGTCAGTTTTTTGATAATAAACCAAATATTCTTTATAGTTTATGCCAAAATAAATAGTTGTCAAAGGATGTTAAATGATGGAAGTGGAGTTTATAAGCAGTCACATTAATGTTATTCTGTTTTATATTTTACGAGGAGTACACAAAGCCTGTATAAACAATTTGTCTTTATCTAATATGCTTTTGGAGTGCTCATATTACTGTGCCTCTGCTTGCCTAAATGAGTGACTAGTTGCTGTTGCTTCTGCCAGAAATACATTGCAGATAGGGTTTTTTTCTCTCTCTTTATCTTATGCCATATCTGTCCATTCCTCCCTGTAATGAAGTGGGCTGTAATTCTGGCACAGACAGATTGTTCAGATCCCTTCAGTTTCTCGATTTCCATTTCCAGCCCCCCTGACAAGCTGTCCAGCAGATGTCTCCATCACAGATATTTTAGTCTGATGGCGAGATAGGCAAAAGATTGGCGAAGGGGGAGAGGTGGGAGAGCGAGGGAGGAAAAAGGGTGATTCAGTGGAAAGGGGCACAGCCTGCTTTTTCGATGCATACTGAAATGGGTGCCTGTGCCATGTCGATAAAAAGTTTAGAGGGACATTGGGTAAAGCAGTGCAGTTAAGAATAAAGCTGGAGACAGAGTCAAAACTTTTATAGTAAATATGTGATTCTGTAACCTGGGCAATTCAATCAAGGAACAAAATGACAGTTTAATTGCCACATTGATGACGTGATTAGACTAATCAACCTGCTCATCTTGCATACTTGGAGTATTAAGCGATTTTTACAAATTGTCGAAGTGAGAGAGGAGGTGAAAAAAATGCAAAAAAAGAGAGATTCCACATTTCCTCTGGAAAATGCTATGCAGGGAGCACTCCTGGCGTACAAGCTAATTGGCCCAATTTAGCTGGTGGAGGCATATACCACGGTTGGCTTCCGCTAGCGCTGTCTCTGGCGGCTGGTTGCGGACTCCCGCGGAGAACGGCTGGGCCGAGGGGCCATTGCTGAGTGTGGGGAACAGCTGGCAATGGACGCAGCTGCTTGATTGTAAATCAAGCACTATTGTTCCCCCCATTGCACGGGTGCTTGTGTAGAAGCTAGTAGTATCCCACCCGCTAAGGAAATGCTGCACCACAAACAAAGAAGGAAGAAAGATGCGTGCGATTCGGTGATGTGCAGGTTTTTGATAAAGCCAGTTTCCTGGTGGAATATCTTGAAGGGATCCAAAGGCATTCACTGCTGTGTTAGAAAATAAATTGTGCCACACATCTCAACATAGTTACATTCAACCGAGTAAAGCTCATTGCAGCTATTCCACATTTACACTGTAGTCATTATGGAACTGAAATGACAGCCTCACCGGTTAAGTGTTCTATACTACATATGGGTGCATCTTCCTGCCTGGTTTGAGATATTCTCTTACCTTCAGGCCTCCATGAAAATGGCTAATTTCTGTCATCATAGCCTCTTCTGTCTTCTCCTCAGTCTACCAAATCCCTCATATTCATTTACAATGCAAACCCAAAAGGGAAACTGTATCTGAAATAACATTTGTCAAACATTTGTAGTCTCTCAACACCTTTTGGCCCCCCTTTAATCCCTCTCCTTTCCCAACCTTCTGTGTCCTCAGTCTGATGTGGGCATCTGTTCTTGTGGCTGTGCTGCCTATTATTAGGATAATTCTTCAGAAACGGGTTGGTCGAGTTGTGAGCCCATTCACTGTCTGGACCCAGGGTCCCGTAGCAATTTGCGTCCTGGATTCACAGTGGGATTTTTAGTTTCTTTCTCCTTGGGGTTGAGAGGAAATTAAAAATGTTTTTTTTTTCCCCCTTATCCCCCTTGTCCGAAAAAGTTCAAGGAGACAGGATGTGTATAGCCTACCACATGTGCCAACAGGAAGAAGAGATGTATTAATATTCCTGATGTTTTAGGACAATCGAGACAAAGTAATGATTGTCTTCTGCCACCCCTTGTCACTGGATTCCCACTGCTTGTCACTAGTTAAGTCTGAGAGGGATTGTTATGCCTCTGCGCCGCCGACAGCAGAGGCCGGAGGCATTATGTTTTCGGGTTGTCCGTCCTTCCATCCTACCGTCTATTCTCATGAAAGTATGGAACAGAACGTCAGGAACGACTTGAGGGAATTTCTTCAAATTTTTCACAAACTTCCTCTTGGACACACGGATGAACTGATTAGATTTTGGTGGTCGAGGTTACTGTGACTCTATGTAACACATTTTCTTGCCATAACTCAAGTATTCATACCCTAATTATGACAACATTTAACACAAATGTTTAATAATTTAAAATGAGAAATAAATAACATTTTATACCCAACAGGTCAAAGGTTAACCAAAAGTGCTTTTCTGGCCATTATTCAAGGGCATGACTCAGGAACAGAAGGGGAGATTGTGACCATATTTCACATTTGGTCAGATACTGAATTGGTGACACTGATCTTAAAACTGCGGTGATTGTATAGATCTTCTGTGCTGCCGGGTTGACAGTGTGTGACGCATCCATGTTTTGCCATAAAATACACTTAATGCTTTTTATTAATCCCGTCAGAGTCTTCACTACTACTACTACACTATACATTGATGTAAACTGCAACTTGACTGGTTGGCGGAGGCAAACAACCGCAAGGCAGTAATTCTAGTTTTAAAATATTTTGTATTATTATTCATATTTATCGAGTTATCCAGTAATTTACAATGAAAAAGAGAGCAGAAATTTGGTTTTTTTTGTACTTCCTATATTGTTAATCATCTTTGGTTCCTATCAGATTTTTACCTTAGCGCCCCAGGTTTAGGAACTACTGGTCTGAGGCAGTGGTTTCCAACCTGTTTTCAACTTGTATGGCTTGCAGCTTTGTGAGGATGAGAGTCCCTTTGTAAAGACAACCAAACTGTTAAATAGATAATCAAAGTATTGGACAAATTGAAATTTTTACCAAATGATGGTGCTAGATGAAAAGTCAAGCAATCACAGAAGTTCACAAAAAACATTAATGTCAGCACTAGATTGCATGGTAATAAATCCAGCAGTTGTCAGCTCAAAACCACATATGTCAACTTGCTGGTGGCGCTAGAGGAAGTCAGGGGATCACAAAAGTTATTAGGATTTATCTTCTGGGAGAAATGAATGGCTGTACCAACATTTTGACAATCCAGCTTGTAGATGTTGAGATATTTTACTGGATGAGTCAAGAAGTTGACCTGCTGGTGGCGCTAGATGAAAAGTCAGGGGGATCATCAAAGTCATTAGGATTTATCCTTTGGACACCGTAGATATCTGTGCTAAATTTTATTGCAATCATTCTGATAGTTGTTGAGCTATTTCAGTGGTGGACCCAGCAACCGACTGACCGACTTTGCCATCCGTACAGCCATGCTGCTAGCTTGGCTAAAGAAAGCAGAGATTAATGGAACATATTTAAAATAATTGTAGCAGAAATTTTTTTTTTCTACTTTTCTGTTGCAATAATCATCTTGTGACCCTTTAGATTTATCTTGTAGCCCTAGTTTGGGAACCATTACTCTAGACACCTAGATGATATCTAGATACCTGTTAGACTTGCCATTACATCAGTCCACACAAACCTCTGCAACCACAAGAACTATTATAAAGCTAAATGCCTAGAAAATCAATGGGATTACAGTTTTCTAGCAGCTTATGATAGCAGTTGACTTCAGTGAGGAAATCAAGTGTGCCTCTTAACAAGATGATTGTGTGAGTGTTTCAGATGGTACAAATTAAACTACTCAGTTATTACCCTATTATAGGAAGGACAAAGGGAAGGAAGGCAAAATTACAGGAAAATATTACTCAAAATAAGACTTAACTATCCCCTGGTGGGAAATGATGGACATGACATTTTCTCAAAAACGTAGGCAATCCAGGGACACATTTGGAACGGAAGTGAAGTGCATTACGATCTTTCCCATCACCAAGACAACAGTGTGTCCTGTCAGATAGATTGGATTGGAAATGACTTTAAATACCAGAGTCTGTCTGTCTCTCTCTCTCTCTCTCTCTCTCTCTCTCTCTCTCTCTCTCTCTCTCTCTCTCTCGCTCTCTCTCTCTCTCTCTCTCTCTCTCTCTCCCACACATACAAAACTGCTACATGCACGGTTGGTCTCGGATAAAGATGATTCTTCAGCTGCAAAGTGGGGTCAGAAGAACAGTTTTTTTCTAAATGCCACAGTAGGCAACAATATATTAGTCATTTTGCAGAGTTAAAAGCTGTTTGTGTCCAGATTGTTGTTGTTTTTTTGACAGAAAAGACAGAGAAAAAGTCAGAGAGAGCCATACAGAGAGGCAGTGCAAGGGTGAATAGGGTGAAACTGACATCCTCCTTTCCTATGCTTATCACATCCTTTTTCTTTTAACAGCCAGTTGTAGACACTTCCTTTTTTTATTGGAACTATATCTGTTCCTTCAGAAACATCACACACAGTTGGCAGAGGAATGCACAATTAGCATATTCATGAGATGAATGCAGTGGAAACTTTGGAGTCGCAAGCGACAGGGGGTGCAGGGGGGGGGCTGTGTGTGTGTGTCTGTGTGTTCTGGAACACAAAAGCAGATGGCACGGTGACTTTGAAAATCCAAAATTAGGTATGTTTTCATGAACTTCATGCTCATTGGCTATGTAAATCGCACAGTCAGACAGTCATGAAAGACAATATTGTGTGTTTTCCAGCTTTTCCACTGAGATCATGTTTGTTGATTGAAATCTGCTCGGTCCTTAGTCTCTTAACTCTTTTAATTCTGTGTGTGTGTGTGTGTGTGTGTGTGTGTGTGTGTGTGTGTGTGTGTGTGTGTGTGGCCTTACATACAGTTTACAATAAGCTTGACTTAGTTGTCCTCTAATGGACAGGGGAAAGTGGGTCTTCTCACATAAGTCATCTAATTGGCATCATGAAGTTGAAACAAAGTTAATCTTCTGGTCTTCAACAGTGAGATGTTTCTTTAGACTGTACTTTTACTGATTACAGTATGGATGTTCTTTTTTCTCTAGCGTTGTATCTTTGATGTTGATTCTGGAAGAATGTTCGCTTGAAACCCTGGCCTTCAGGTGGTGTGATCTTTTTACGTTTGCCTGGTTTGGCTTTGGTTTTTAATTTCAATGCACCGTTAAGAAGAAGAAAACTTAACTACGTGATGCTTAAAGGGTAATTATGTGGCTTTTACAAGAAAAGATAGACATATTCCTCTATTGCATTACAATGCACTTTTGCTCAATTCAGTACACTATGTGTTTTTGCTGCTACAGCCTTACTTGTTCTGGTATGACAAGTAGCCTTTGATGGATAATATTAGCAAACTTTAGGTAGATACTGCTGTCTAACTGGCATTACTGAGGCAGTGTGCTGTATTTATGACCCTTCCCTATTTGTCCTACCATGTGTTTCCCTATATTAGTAAGCCATAGAACATTTTAATGGCTTTATCGCAACAACAACAAAAAACAGAAGTCAAGTTTGTTGCTTCCTGGTTGTGGTCCCTTTCCACTTGCTCTAATTTAGGTTGCCTAATAATGTCTTCAAAGTGACTGAATTTTTTTTATTAATTAAGAAATGTAATGTGCCATTATACTGTAACACCACTTGTGGCCACAGGGGCTACTGTTCAGTAAAGTTCCATAGTCTTGCTTTAAGATCTGCATTTAATATTAAGAAGATTTAAGGTTTAAAGGATACATCATACTTTTAGGCCTATCTCCCGGACCCCTGCCGGTTTATTTCTCCCGGGAAACTCCCGTAATGTGCATGGCCCAAACTCCTTTATAAATAATCGGACCAAAATGTTTGTCTAATGTTGACCAGTTGCCAGATCTTGTATGAAACACATCCTATTCACACAATCCACACACCATATACAATTTTCAACCCGTTTGTCGCCTCAACCTGGCAACCTATAACTCAGTTGCGCAAGCTTCGCGGAAAGTTCAGACCCGAAAGCGAGCCGATAAGAATAGTAGGTGAAGGATGTGTTCCCGCAAAGAAATCGAAATATAGCTGTACATTTCAACAGTGCGCAACAATTTACATGCATCTTACCTAGTTATATCGACAACCTCCACGCTTTTTGTAAGGTCTGTCGTATTGATTTAAAATGACATTACCCAGCACATTAAAACACAGCGACACCATTGCACAGAACAGGCGCGATGGTGCGCCCCCCCCCCCACCCCTGCACAAATCTCCCAGATTTTTATAACCAAATGTTGGCAGGTATGGGATACATTGAAGTCATATAATAATTAAATGTTTACTCATGACAGTAGAGACTGTCCTCAAATAACCTGGTAGGATTAGCTTTAGAACTTGAAGTACGTAATACAAAATGTGTAAATTCTGTATGTGGTCTATCTTACATTTGTCTGTATATTTTTGTGCTTACATGATTGTGTGTATATTTCAGACATGGCACGTCGTTGGTGTACATTGGAGGGCGGCTTCCTGAGTTACTACGAGAGCGAGCGAAGCCCATCGGCAATTGGCAGGGTGGACGTCGCCGAGGTGGTTAGCCTGGCTGTCAGCAACACAGCAATGATGACTGGAGCAGGGTATGAACACACACATACTAACACACTACTGTATGTACATATTGCTGCTGTCTCGTGAAAACATTTACCTCCAAAAATCTACTGTCAACTTTTGAGGCAGGATCAGAAAAACTTGATTTGAATTTGAGTACTAGTATTTTCTTCACTTAAACATTTAAAAGATTAAATGGTTTAGGATAGATTTCCACAATTGAAGTCAAACCTTGAAAATCACCCAAATATGGTTGTTGGAGTGTTAATATTAGTATATAATATTTAATATTGATCTAAATCCTGTGCATTAAGTGATCATTTACATGTAATTCATACTTAACAGCAGTGCAGGCGGGCTTTCATTTACACTCAACATTCAATTTTGCTCTAATACACACACGCATACACATACCCATTTACAATGAGACCCATTTTAAAATGCCAATAAATCATAATTTATATGTGATTGTTCAACCTGCTTTGAGGACACACACGTCATACATACACAAACGCCTTTCATATGATTTATTTTCTTTTATTTGGCTAAATTACAATATACTGTAATCCATATACTAACATAAACAGACACATAAACACAGGCTTCTGCCTAGTTTCTCCACCTCGTCATATGTCTCATTAGCATAATCTTAACTTGAGCATTATTCAATTTAACAGAACCTATCACGGCTTTATGAGTGCTATATTTCCTGTTTACTTTGGCGGAGATGCAGGCGAAGGGCGCAGCTTTAACTGCCCTCCCTCCGTTCACTTTACCGTGCCACCTCCCCTATCGCTTCTCCGATTATGATTTAGTTAAAAAGTTGCTCTGACAACAAACTTTTCTTTATTTTTTCTGGAAGTGTTACAAAGACACTAAGACTAAACAGATGTCTCGATCCTTTTCTGCTCACCCTCTCCCATTGTGTGTGTGTGTGTGTGTGTGTGTGTGGTGTGTGTGTGTGTGTGTGTGTGTGTGTGTGTGTGTGTGTGCTTCAGTTCCCGAGCGAATAGTCTGAAAATGGCTTTTGATTAAAGCATAAGCCAGGTCCTTCATGACAGCAGCAGATGTTATGAAGAGGAAACAGTGCTTTTATTTGTAAATGTTATGTATAGAGCCATTAGAAACACATCTGGCCAGCTAAAACTATGACCTGTCTAATGAGCTGGACACAAACAAACAGTCATGACAGGTTACAATGATGATATTGTGTGTGCACAGACGCTACAAAGCAACAGTGACATGTGCCATTTTTAGCTTAGCGCATACATCCCAGTTACAGGTCATGGCATTGCCCCCTGAAAAGCTATTATTTCTCTGTTGCTAACGGTCATAATGGCTGTACGTTTCAATAGATTAAACTTTGCCTCACTCTCTCTCACTTCTGCAACTTCCAGCGTTCCCAGCATGCCTGCGCGCAGAGCGAGCGGGGACGCCTCACCTCTTGACTGTCTGCTGCTCATGAATATTAACATATGCAGATGACACACTCCCACCAGCAGCCTATCGCCACGCTACAGGAGGCTGTAGGTGTCGCTTCCATTAAGCACAACATTTGGGTAATTTCACCGTGGCAGAGGACATCGTGAATTATAGCGTGGCCCCGACACATTCGTCTGCTAAAGTTGTATGAATATTACAAACCCACTCCTATGGTATTAATGCAAAGGAGTATGTTGGCTGGTGATAAGTTGAGGTTTTCACAGGACTCACACCCCCCCCCCGTCTTGACAAGAATATTTCTAAGTCAATTTTGACCTTCAAATTCAACTCCAAACCTTGCAATCAAGCCTTTCTTCTATTTTCCTGTTTTCATATTTCGTCTTTTTGGCTTCTTTTTTTCCACACACATTTCTTTTTCTTTCTCGCTGTCTTCTTCTCTCACACAACAATAAATATAGCAGAGATTTTAAAATACTTTTAGAAGGGCTCAGGTGCTAACTTTGCCAGCAAGATGGGTTCGATATATGAGGGCTGGGGAATTAAGACTTCCTCAGAGCATGCGAAAGCCTTAAGGAGAAAATAAAAGGCTACAGAAATACATATAGATACCTTGTGCAGCAGATTCCTCCTCTAGGAACAGTATGTGTAAGCTCTGTCAAACTTCACTCAACAGCAGAAAGTACTTTTTTAGTGTACCACATTCAAATTAGCACATGATAATGTGTACTGTAATTTGCCTTTGCTTTAGCCGATATCAAATCCAGTGAGGTTGTATTGGATACAAGATCAATACTTAGTCTGACTACAAAGTAAATTAAAATAAGGCCTGTAGTCTAGCCTAAAATCTGTAGCTGAAAAGTAAGTTATGTTTCATTTTATGTGCATTGCCTATTTTATTGCTCTTGTATTTAGCTGCATCACTAATGATCTGCCTTTTTATTTAATAAATGATAAATTCTTGACTTTACATGAATTAACATTTAGTGACTAAAGGTGCTCCTGAGTTACAGTAATGTACTTTTGGGATATGTAATAGATCGTGTGTTAGTGTTACTGTTGTTGTTGTGGCACTTTGTCTTTTCAGATGTTGGCTGCTGTGACCTGTCTCACTTGTGTCTCTCCTTCTTTGTCACTGTACATGGGCGACCAAACTAGTTTCTCCTCTCGGAAGTAATAAAGTTATCAAATCTTAGAATACAGTACAAATGTTCAGTCCCAAAAAATTAGATATATAATTATATATATATATATATATATATATATATATATATATATATATATATATATATATATACATATGTTTTTTTTTTTTTTTTTTACATTATTACATTTCGACTGTTGTAGAAAGAAGTGGCTGATCTTTAATGCAATATCTACATTGCCCATTATCAGCAACCATTCATCCAATGTTCCAAAGGCACATTCTGTTTACTAATCTGATCATTTTAAAAGGCTAACGAAGAAAACATTGGAGAACACTTTTGCAATTATGTAAGCACATAATGTAATCTGAAAACTGCTGCCCTGGTTAAAAAAAAAACAATGCAACTGATCTCAGCTGGTATTCTGTCTACAATGGAGTGGAATGAAAATTTCTAAGTGACCCCAAACTTTTGACCGGTTGTGTGTGTGTGTGTGTGTGTGTGTGTGTGTGTGTGTGTGTGTATATATATATTTAAGGTAAGGGAGAAACCTCATAATTGACCATTTTCATGTAAATGCTAATTTTACAGTAAGCAGGTTATTGTAGTGCACCATTTCCTGTGTAAATGTGGATAAAATAAACAAGATATAGGAAAGAAGAGGAATAACAAGTATTTAAAAGATGTATAGCATATCTTACAAGAGATAATAATGTTCAGAGACACAAACCACTTACAGTTGCAGACACGTACAGTACAAAAATGTGTCCTGTGTGATGATGGCCATAAGTCGCACGTTATTGTTTCAGCACCTCTCTCTCTCTCTCTCTCTCTCTCTCTCTCTCTCTCTCTCTCTCTCTCTCTCTCTCTCTCTCTCGCCCTGTCTCTCTCTCTCTGTGTCTCTCTCTGTGTCTCTCTCTCTTTGTTTCTAGCTCGATCTCCCTCTTTCTTCCCTTTCCCCAGCCACTCTCTCTTTCTGGAATGCACATAATGCAGTGTTCATCTCTTTTCCCTCTGTCTTCTCCTTTTGTCTTTACGATACCATTTGCCCAGCACTTCGCCGTACCCCTCTACCACTCCATCCCTCGCTCTCCCTCTGGGACCTCCTCTAACAAGCGCCCGCACACATGCGGGGAGGGATGAGAGAGGAAGGAAGGAAGAAAGAAAGAAAGAAAGAAAGAAAGAAAGGGAAGAAGAAGAATACGAATAATAGGGTGGGGAGGGGTCACGCAAGGGCACACAAACACCCCTGTCTCGCCTGTTCCCCTGAAACGCTTCAGAAGAGAGGCTCTCAGCACTGCCGTGACCCCCCTGACACACCACCTTAAACACCCATCGCTGTAGCATTTAGAGTCTCCCTCGCTGTAGCGTACCAATGGAATAGGGGCCACCGCTTGGCAGTGTGTTCAAACCATTAAGATAGTGATACTCTGACCTCTGTACCTTCACACTGAGAGAGAGAGAGAGAGAGAGAGAGAGAGAGAGAGAGAGAGAGAGAGAGAGAGAGGCGGCTGACGAAAGGAGGAGAAAGACCAAGAAAGATTAATAGCTGCTTTTTTGCTTCCGACAGCAACAGTTTTGCCTGCAAGTGTGTGGATGAATGAGTGTGGAAGTGCATGCATGCTTTTTTTTTTTTTTTAAGGATTATATAGCTGGTGTGTATATGACCTAATTTGCACCTAGATTTTCTTGTTCACAACCCAAGGGAGTGAATGTTCCTTACTTACTGACTGACACATTGTATAAAAACACATTCATGACAGTTTACATTACATAATAGCATGCTGTAGCAAAGCTACTGTATAACAATAAAAAGAGGTAATGTGTATTCACACATTAATTAATTAATTAATTCATTCATTCATTCATATCATTTACTTTATAATGGTGAGCATGTAAACAGGACTAACCAGCATACTGTATTTTCACACTGTGTGTTCCATAGGTGTGCAAATGTGCATAGATGTGGGTGCTTGTTTCCTGCATGCATGCATTTGTGAGGACACTTTCCATTCCAGATATCTGATAGTGAGCCTTGTGTCTTTGGCAGGGCTGTGTTTACCGTGGAGCTCTACCTGCAGACGGAGCGAGTACTGATTGTCGGTGCTGAAACACAGGAAACACAGCATGACTGGATCCAGGCGCTAACAAAGGTGACACACTTTGCATATTACACACACACAAACACACTTATTTCCATTGCCTCCTGTTTTAAGGTTGTTTTTCACTAAAAGTTACAAAGAAGAAACTGTGAATGTGCTGCAGAAGTACAGCACATCCATACTTTAACATTTACTCTGCTACTTTGCAACATACACATTATCCTCAGTGAGCCCCATGCTGCCTGTGCTTCTTTCAATAAGACAAGTGGTCTACTATCTCTTCCCCCACATGCTGACAGGATCTTGTAATAACACCCTACATAATTATGTCCCCTATTCCCCTTTTTATTTCTTCAATCCCAGGCAACCCAGTCAAAGATAGTGGGAGGTCTAGCTACATTAGTCCAAATGTCTCTCCATCTGTACCATAGGCCTTCCACACCTCCGTATTTCAATTTAAATCACCTAACCAACGGCCAGCCAGAGCCGATCAGGAGGAAGGGGAATGTACATGGAAAATAATTCAACCAGGGACCAGAAACAGAGCAAAGGTCTATCCCTACAGGAAGAAGGCTGCCCCAGTTGTGTTGCACTTTGTTTTGAGGTGACACGCCACAGTAAGAAGTTTCAAGCTGTTAAACCTGAAATTTCTTATTCCCGACCCTGTTCCATCTCTTTGTGTGACTCACAGTGCTTCATCCCATCTAAAGTCGAGGGACTGGTGCAGAAAGACGGCGAGCTGATTGGCAGACTGCACTACAAAGAAGGCCATGACCTGTACCACTGGAGGGTGGGCTGGTTTCTGCTGGGAGGCTCTGCCCTGCACTTTAGCTCAGGAGAGGAGGATGGGGAGGGGGAAGTTCTTCAACTCAAACAGCTACAGGAGCTCAGTAAGCATGCTGCTTGTTTGCATTATTTGCATCTCATGTGTGAGAAATGTCGCTGCCCTGCGAAAACTTAAGTAGTAAGACAATGTTCTCAAACCATATACAGTAGAAACACTTAAAGGTGCCTCGTGGAGTTCTTTTTTGTAAACAAACAAACAAAAATTATATTAACATTTGCGTAATTCACACAAGCACATTGAGTACATTTTTGACCGTTAAATCCTGCATTGTTTACATCCACGTTAACTAGCTAGCGGTCTTCTTCTTCCCTGGTGCACATGTGCGTCCTCGTGCAGATACACAAAAAAAAAAAAACTAAATGGGGACCCCCTTCTAGAAAAACAGCTCCATAATGCTACTCGAGGTCAAAAGCACTGCATGGAAGTTTTAATCTATCATTTTATGTGAAAAAATTCAAAATAATCAAAACTGTTGCCGGTCAAGGTAATGGTTACATAACTAAGGCTACTTGAAAGGAGTTGAAACATTCATTACGGTTACCGTTAATGTGTGTACTCACAAAAGGTAGAAAAATATTAGTCTGATCAGAATTGGGTATTAGCAATTACTCAGTATGAAGTTTTCCAAATGAACATGAATCATCACTAACAGCTCTGAACATGTTAGCTATGCTTGCTATATATCTTTAAACTAATTATACCTTTAAATGAACCTCAGTGTGGACACACTGGCTACTAGATATGCTGGACTGCAGTCTTGTGCTGATGCCTATCTTCATTTTTAGATGATTGAGCAGAGCAATGGATAAAAAAAAAATAAAAAATCTATTTAGCCATTGCCTTAAGGGAAATCCACTCAGAAAATGGCACTAAGTGAGTTTAAAGTTAATGTGCTTATCTTGTCTGCAAACTGTTAATTTCAGAAAGTTCTGGATGGGAAGGCTGATTTGTGCACTGTGACAGGTTAATGATTATCCAACTGTATCTGTCATTTACCCCTAATTTATACTTTGGTTCTAGTTATTTGTGCGGCAGACATCTTGACACAAGACATCACAAAAAGATCAATCCTCTGTCAAGTACACAGCTGAGCCCCCAAGAAGTCATTTTGAGGTAGTGCACTCTTGTTTTTTGGAGATAGGATTTTTATTATTTTATTTATTTATATAGCATTTTCGAACACAAAGTTACAAAGTGATTCATAGCCAAGACAAATGAATACTAAACAATTGACAAAGATCAATGAAGTAATTGGAACGATGAGCTAAAGTGTCCCAGTCATAGGGTTGAGACAAACAGAGAATAAATGACGGACAAGGCAATTAAGGATGAAATAAATAAAAGCAAAAGATTGGAGCTTTCACTGTACCTCCAGTATGAAAACCCTTTAGTAGGTTTTGAGAAAAGATTTAGAAAATGATCATAACTCTGCCAGCCTGAAGTATAAAACAAAAACAGGAACAGGCTGCATCACACTTGCAAATAACTCCTTATGTAGTTTGAAGAGCTGCATGTTGGAAACATGTAGTGATTTTAATTGAAAAGTGTATTTATTAAATCCCTCACTGCTACGCAGGGGCATCTTTCATGTGGCGGTGTCACTGCAGAGAAAATAACAGTTAATCCCATGTCACAGACTGTGATTCCTAAAGGGATCCTTTCAAACGATCCAGAACCTACCATCCCCCTGACAAAACACAGTCCCTTCTGGCGCTAACGGCTCCTCGGCTGTTACAATTATGGTTTGAGAAAGCTAGGAATAAAAATGAACACGGCTGCAGTTCTTTATCCCGCCCGAGATGAGAAAAGGGTGCTGCACTTTGTGCGATTTGATTGACGTCAAGATGTAAATGGATTAAAAAGATCCATTGATCCTCCCCTCCTTCTGTTTCGCATCACACTTGCGTAATCGATCAATCTGCCAAAGTATGTGTGACCTTCTGAGCCTTCCCCCGTGAATGGCAGCTTCTCTCCACGGACTATCCTTAAAATAAGTGGCGTTTGCCAGTTATGTGGAGATATTGGCAAAATCAATGTTAGTGGGCAGAGGAAATCTTAATCATACTTTGCCTGAAACTTGATGTCGCATCACATTATTGACCTTTACTGCCCTCATATTAACAGAATTTATTCTCATATACACGTCTGTGGCATCTTCTCCTTCTTCTTCAGTCCCCCTCAAAGGATAATTTTAATGAGACTACACTAGCCAGTTAGAGCAAAGATCAAACAGAAATGTGTAATAGTGCGAGTAGCTTAAATGTCTTCTAACACTGGTTGCTTCTATACATCCTCTGACATCATTAAGTCGTTAACCAGTCCGTTAAGTCGGACTGTTACGTTTTTGGAAATTACACAGTATATCAAAAATAGTGACAGGGAATTTTAATAAAAGCCAGAAATCTCAGCAATTGACCACTGACGCTATTCAACCATATACAGATATGGTCATTTTAGGCCGTGAGATTTTAAAACCAAATTTATTGCGTATTAAAAGCTCCACTGAAGCTATTTAACCAGGAACTGGTTGCCACAGTTTACATGAGCAGAGCTGAGATAAATGTGTTAACCAGAAATTTGTTTAAAAAAAAATGTGTAATGGGTTTTTTATGTATATAATAATGCAAGAGGTCAATCATGCTCAGTTCAGTACGGGCTCTGTGAAGTCTCAGAGCAAAATAAATTGATTTCAATGGAACTGTCACGATCATTGGATTGCTCACAAAGTACAGCAAAAAAACAAACACAGACATTTCTCTATTGCTGACCTTTTAGGGAATGTAGATACTTGGGAAGCTATTATATTAGCTGTGTCACAACATCCACTTTTACGAGGAATGTAACTTAGCTGTGCTCACATATTATCTGGTTAACAAGGACTGCAAGACATAGTGAGAAATGTCGCTGTCCTGCGAAAACTTAAGTAGTAAGACAATGTTCTCAAACCATATACAGTAGAAACACTTAAAGGTGCCTCGTGGAGTTCTTTTTTGTAAACAAACAAACTAAAATTATGTTAACATTTGCGTAATTCACACAAGCACATTGAGTACATTTTTGACATTTAGTACATATTATGGCGTATGCTGTATATAGTATGGGAGTTTGCATGAAGCAACTAGGCAATATTATCTTATTATAGATAGGTTTCTGCAAAGATGGGCAACAGGGCTTGTAATACTATGATACAATACTTAATGCGCCCATTGGAAATGTTTACCAGCACCCTAAATCCCCCTGATTTTGAAGGGGGGAAAAAAACATGTGAATCTCTTATAGGACAACCAGTACAAATTACGGAGCGAACAAGGCTGCAGACTTAGTTCCTTTATCACACAAACATATTAAGTAATAAAAAATGTCCCACTGAGCTGTAAAATGGATAAGAGGATTGCTGTGCGTTTGTTCAGACAACAATGGCAAGTGTTTTGCATTTACCTGATAACACTGTTAATAAACCTCTCTCAAGTCAACATCAATCTATGAAGTTCTCTGCTTTCTTCTCTTGTTGTTTGGATCAGAATGAAATACTGTGCCCTTGAAAATCTGCCAAAGAAAACAAAAGGCAAATTATTTGTTAAGAGAGACTTTTGGGGATTAATTGTTTCTGTTGTTTCACTCAACATACAGTACAAAGGACTTGTTAGCCAAAATAACAGTTATATTTCACCAATCCTCTCTTATTAAATTAAATTAAGTTTCCTGTCAGGGCCGATAGTCGATCAGTGTGTTTACTAAAGAAGCAGATGCAGAGATTGTGATATTTGGTGGAGGAAATAGAAACAACTAGTTGCTCTTATTTGTGATGTGATGATTGTAAAACCATTTAAGGTATAGAAAATACTGTCCATAGATACATTTTTATGAGATTGCTACTTCCAATAATTCAACTTTGGTAAATGTGTAGGTTAACCCAAGTTCACGGAGTCCAGAGTTTTCTAGAATCAGGCAATTCTAAGGTCAAAACAATAGTTTAACATTTTGGGAAATTTGCTTATTTGCATTCTTGCTGAGAGTTGAAAAGGTCAATGCCACTCTGATGTCTGTTTGGTGAGTATGAAGCTAATGCCAGCAGCCAGTTAGCTTAGCTTAAACTACAGTGTGTCATTTTTACACTTTTTGTTTTTGTCTGGATTAAACAAACAGGATTTTACGTAGCTAGCAGCAAGTTATCTTAGTTTAGAACAAAGACTGCAAACACTGGTAAACAGCTAGCCTGGCTCTGTCCAAAAGTAAAAGCTCTAGAGCTAACTAATTCATTCTATCTTGTTTGTTTACTCTGGACAAAAACAGAAGTGTGAAAACAACACGTTATGGTTAGAGCTAGGCTAACTGGTTGTTGGTGGTTGCTTCATATTTACCATACAGAATAAGAGTTAGCCAGTGTTCTCTTCGAACTCTTGGCAGGAAAAAGAATAAGTGTGTTTCCCGAAAAATCTTTTTCTAAATCCAATAAATAACCCTCCAAAAAGAGCCACTCGACAGCACTTTATTCGGGTAAAGAAAAATGTTCCCTTTTTGCTAGTTTCTTATTTGAGCACAACTAGTGACAACTTGAGTAAGAAGAAAGTGCCAGATGTTGTTGCTTAGAGATTTGTGACTCAACTGCAGAACCTCATATCTTTCTTTTTGTTGGTACTTTATCTGTTGTGTGTGTGTGTGTGTGTGTGTGTGTGTGTGTGTGTGTGTGTGTGTGTGTGTGTGTGTGTGTGTGTGTGTGTGTATGTGTGTGTGATTGTGGCCATGATCCGAACAGCTGCTTGAACCCACAGAAGTGATTATAACAGAGCTTTTGAGTCCCTAAGCCTAGTTTTTTGGTATCCTTGCACTGTTATTTTAAAAGATTGTACAGATAAAGAATGGCAGGAACTGGTTTTTTTTTTTCTTTCTTTTTTTTCTTGTGGTGTGTTAAATATTACCCTCAGTGCAATCTTATTTGTGTGCATTTCGAACTTTATGTAAAGCTTGATGTTCATTGACACTGGTATTTATGCCCCACTTCTCCCGTTTGTTTAAATTAGGCCTACCTTCAGTATGTCAGTGACACAAAAAATATACCCAGGTTTCCCATCATAACAAGAAAAATGCTATTACCTCCAATTGGATGCATTTGCCATTCTGCTACCGTACAGCAGTTCCCTCACTTTTCTTTCCACTATATGTCTGCACATTTGAAAAGACTAGTCAGATATGTCTAGACATATTGTGTAGTGTATTATTTGCAGTGATTGACTTAAAAAAATAAATGAATACTTAAGAGAACGGAGACCTTTTAGTGACAGGTAATGAATGTATTTTCAAGTTTCATGGCGAAAGCTTCTAAGCGCTCATGCTTTTGATGGAGATTGAACAACTGCAAATGTCAGACCTAAACACATTAGCCAAGAACGTGTTGCTCTCTGAATGTACACAGTTTTGGAGGCTGCATTTTCTACAACTTGTTGCCCTTTTCCCCCCAGCTGTCTCCACACATACGGAGGGTGAGGACAAGATCCAAGTCCTGCTGATGGTGGAGGGAGGAAGGTATGTCAGTCTTTGGAAAAAAAAAAAAAAAAAAAAAAGGTGTGCTAATTGGCAACGTATTTGCAATACAATAACATGATGCATTATTCAACACTGTAAGCTTTGATTTTGCCTTTGTCTTGTTAGTCCGAATGCACTTTACCTACTGTAACCATCCGCGGTAATCAAAGTCTCGCTAGACTGCCTGCTTCAGTTACAGAGAAGGTGAAGTGGCACGTAACACAAGCCAACAGTTTTAGTCTTCCTTTTAGAGTAATCTAATGAGACTTTGTGCATACTCCGTTAATTGCTCTTCGTTTGTGTGTTTTTGATGAAACCTCGTGGGAAACCAGTGGCTGTTTTATATATGTCTTCTGCAGGAGCAATTTTGGATTCCTTTTATCTTGTTGGTTGTATATTTAATGATTTGTCAGGGCTTTTATCAAATACATAAACAACTTTAACATCTTGAAATACAGTATGAAACACCATATTGTTACTGGAAAATATATCATTGTGTACTTAAAAAAATGACATTTTTTTTTTTATCTCTCTCTTTATTAGAACAGTTTACATCCATGGCTTCAACAAGATGGACTTTGCACTGTGGCACTCTGCCATCACACTGGCTGCTGGCACAGATGGCAAGGCGCTCAGTGACCAACAGCTGACTAAAAATGGTGTCCCTATTACAGTCGACAGTTGCATTGCTTTTGTCACCCAATATGGTGAGTAACATTATACTTACAGGGAGAGAAGAAAAGTAAAAAAAAAACAAACAAAAAAACATTTCTGCATGACTATTATTATGATTTCCCCTTGAGGACCTGATTCATCCAGTATGCTGTGTCGTAATGACAAGTTCATGCTTCTACTGTCTAGCATCATGTTGTGACATTATCCCATCGTCTCTCTTTTCACCATATGTATATTTTTTTAAGTAGAAAATGTAGTCCAACTTTTCACTGCACTGTTACTGCGGAATCCAAAGTTATTTGCAAAATATAAACACACACCATTTATATATATGTAAGAAATCAATGCATACTAAATGCAAAAAGGGTACTTATAAAGAAGCATTATAAGTGGCATGCAATGTAATGAGGGATTGGCATAAAAGTAATCTCTGACTGAAACTGTAAAGTGGTACAGAAGGTTAATATACCTTGCTGCGACAATTTTATTCCACCTGCAATTTAGATTCAAATGTGCTTATGTAACGTTATTACATCCCACAACTTAGCATCCATAAGGTTAGTTATTGCCCTATAATTGTATTTAGTTATACAGAAATCTATGCATTACTATTTGCTGTTGCAGACACGGCACATCAGACAGTGACTTTACGGCACAAACATCAAGAGTAATGAGTTGATCGTCCATCTATTCACCCATGTTTTTGACTATGTAACCAGGTTTGTGCCAGGAGGGGGTCTACCAGAGGCCGGGGGACCCTGGTCGAGTGGCCCTGCTCCTGGAGGAGTTCACCCGGGACGCCCGTAATGTGAAGCTCAGGGAGAAGGAGCAGCAGCTGGAGGATGTGACAGACACCCTGAAGAGCTTCTTATCTCAAGCAGAGGATGCACTACTGACCAAGGAGCTTTATCCATACTGGGTGTCAGCTCTGGGTATGTGAGGCGTCTGGTGGGTGTGGGAACACAAGTTTGCTGGAGTGACATAATAAAACGCAAAAATATGCCGGTGTTTAACGAGATGTGGGGAATGGTTATATTCTAGTTATACGCTCTGTGTTTCATGCTTCGTAGCAGTACAATATTCAAAGACATTGGACACTAGAGACATGATTGCATCATAACAGAAAATATAAAATGTTCAAATTTGCTTCAATAATTGAAAACATACAGTATGACTCTCATTTCCTTTATTTGTGGTATAGTCGTGTCAGTTTTTAGTTTGTTATATTTGGTATTTTTACAGTAGTTCTAATCTGTGTGGTTTTGTAGATGAGAAGGACGAGAGGCAGAGAGTAAAGAAGTACTCTACTTTCATCGAGACTTTGCCAAAGATAAACAGGTCAACCCTTGATGCTGTGCTACAACATCTCTACAGGTATACACACACACAAGCTCACACATGCTTCAAACTGCTGACACATTTAAAGCTTTGTACTAGTGAGGCTATTTCAAGGTTGAGGTCGCTGTGAGAACGAAGTTTATTATCCTGAAGGAGAAACGCATGTGGTCAACTTCAAGACATAAAGATGCCAAAACAACATTTAACACTGCAGTTCAGTCAAAACTTTTTACTCCACTACATGTAACAGCTACAGTTACTGGTTACTTTTCAGATTAAGATTTTATATAAAAAAAAAAAATCATATGATAAGGTTATAAAATGCAACACACTGTTCAAAATTTAACCAGTGGTTGACCTGTTAATATCAGTGTCTAGTCAAAGCCGTCTTTCAGGTTTCTTAGTCTTTGGCATTTCCACCAAAAAGATGTATTTCCCCCTTAAACTTCTCAGATGGTTTCATTGAATTAACTTTTCGAGACCCTAAGATGTAGATCTATCCAACATTTCACCCGAAAAACACAAATTATAGTAAAAACAAAACAGATTTGTGTATCAGAACTTTTTTCTTC
This sequence comes from Sander lucioperca, assembly GCF_008315115.2. Classification (NCBI taxonomy): domain Eukaryota; kingdom Metazoa; phylum Chordata; class Actinopteri; order Perciformes; family Percidae; genus Sander; species Sander lucioperca. The sequence continues at coordinate 3,559,896 of NC_050189.1, forward strand.
TTGCTCCCCCCTTTAATTATCTCACAACCTCTCAGATTTATCTTGTGAAAAAAGTAGTACAAGGTTCTCCACCTCAACCAGCATTAAAAACAGCATAACAAGCTAATAATATGACATATTTTATAATATATTAGTCACAGGGGACATTTCACTGCAGAACCAGTACTTTTACTTTAATACTTTACATTTTGTTGATTTTAAATGCAGTACTTTTACTTGTAATTAAGTATTTATACATTGTTGTACTGGTACTTTCACTTAAGTAAATGATCTGAGTACTTATTTCACCACTGGTACATCCATTTGATGATTTGGATAAGGTCCCACACATGACTAATGTTATCCCTCCGTTTGCTATTTGGATGAATGTGATGATTGACGGCTCTTAAGTGGAATTGAAAAAAAAATAACCATAAGTACTTTTGTCAAATGATGCATTATAACTCATTAGAATAGCAACAGAATTGTTAGATAGCTCTCGTCTTCATTATGTTTTGGGTTGAGCTCAGGTTGATAGAACAGGTGTAGCTCTACAGATGCCACACTGCATCACAGACGTAACAAGTGTGGAGACTCAAAGGTCCTGCACTCTGACTAGCTCAGAGGTTGCTATTTGTCACCTGCTGATTAGCCTGTTGTCCCTTCTGCTCTGCTAATGATCCACTCTCTCCTCTGTGTTCTCTTCTGACCAATCAAGTCACATACTTTATAGTCAGATCTCTGATTTAGTCAGGGATACTGTGCCATTGTGGTGTGCATATGGTGGTAGGTCCTTCAAATTACAAGCTAAAATGGAAAAGACTGCTTGTTTTTGTCACTGAAGCAACAGCCTCCTTGGGTTGAAATTGTTGAATCAATCCAATATTGTTTGTATCATTTGTTGGCGTTTTGCAAGTAAGACAGATTGAGTGGCTTATTATTAAAAACTCAGGCAATTAGTAAACACACAGTTGAGGCCTATGGCAAAACAAGCTATTAGATCATTTTTTTCTTTTTTTTTTGGAAAATCATATATTTGAAGTTTATTCTCAGGCAGTTGTTTACATACAATGTTGATGATTTTTCAGACTTTTCACATTTGGGTATTGTGACCAGTCAACTTAATGTGCAGAAATTTCCAGTAATAAATTACAAAATACAATTGTGTGTTTGTAATCCAGTGTCAGCAATACATACGAGGTGCAGAGCCCAAGAGGCTAAAGCTAGAATCACAAATTGGATCCTGTCCTGCAGCTGCCCAGCACCACAAACCTGTTTCCTACCTCGAGTTGCTATTTGATACAAACACTCTGTCTTGATGTCTCATTCACTGATGCTCACATTACCCATTGCACCCTCAGAAACCTGCAGTGGATAGTCATGGTTTAGCTGCATTATGTTAATGATGTAGATTGTTTGGAGAAGACTTAATTGGCCCTTTGCTGAATTTGGACTGAGGCCTAACTAACTAAATTCCCTTTGTGTTTGTGTCTGAGTGTACAGTATGTGTGGGCATGAGAGATTGAGAGAGTTATTGAGCTAGAGATAGAAACTGTTTGTGCTGATGTGTGTGTGTGTGTGTGTGTGTGTGTGTGTGTGTGTGTGTGTGTGTGTGTGTGTGTGTGTGCGCGTGTGTGTGCAGTTACATTTTGGTTATTCTAACCACATTTCTTTCTGTGATTCAGGATTCAGCAGTGTTCCCACCTCAACCACATGCCGAGCGAAAACCTTGCCTCTGTCTTCTCCTCCTGCTTGTTCCAGACTCGGGGACAAACCCCACAGGAAACTAACGTCATCCGTGACCTCATCAGCAACTACATTACACTCTTCAATGTGAGTCAAAATGTTTTATTTATTTATTTTTTGACATATGATAGTGGTGAGGAACTGATTGAGAGACGATGAGGAGGGTGACAAAGGGCTGAGCTGAGCGTGGTCTTCCACCTCTAAGTTAGATAACATCTGATTTTTATTGCATAAACACTCATAACATAATTTGTAAAAACAGACAGTTAAACAAATTGGTATCACCTGCATACTTTATATCCTACATACCAATCATGGTAAACTAGTTGGTTAATTTGATGTCAAGCTGGAAGCCAATATATTTGCCGACTGTGCTCTGCACAAAACGACAGCACACATCTCCAGGAAACAGAGATTATATTTTAAAAAAACAGGTCACCTAGAACAAAAAATACCATTGGAATCTTGTCCAGGACATCCTTCGCTTGAAGCGAAATGAGGCCAGGCTTATGACTCTGAGTTTGTTCTTTATGTGAGGAGCCGTTTTGATAGCTGAAAAATATAAACTAATGATAAAGGAAGAGAGAAAGAAACAACAACACGTGTCCTTATATACAATCCTTTTAAATAAGAAAGGATTCTAGGCCAGTGGTTCCCAAAGTGGGGGTCGGGGACCCCCAGGGTTCCTTGAGGGGGTTCCAGGTGGTCTGCAGCAAAAAGGGGAATGATTTCTTTTTTATGTAATTCCATTCATATGTAACGATGACAGAATGTATGACTATACATTTGGTCATGGGTTTCATACACTTTCTGTGATAAAACATCTAAAAGCAAAAAGTTACAGGACCCTGAGACAAAAGTTTATCAAATAAGGGTCTGTGTATACATTTTTGTCAGTTTAGGATTAGGATAGTTTAGGATAGTCTTTGACCTAAAAAGGTTTGGGAACCACTGTTCTAAGCAGCTGAGTTATATTTCAGCAAAGTTTTATCGTCAGGTGTGACCAAAAGCTCTGTTAAAGGTGCACTGCAGCAGGTTTAGCATTGCAGTTAAAAAAAAGTTGGGGGACTTGTGAAAGACCAATAATTTAAAAAAAGAGGTGTGGAACCCTACATTTCCCACAATGCAACTTGATAGTGTCTTTTGTTAGACCCTCCCTGCCTGGGAAACGCACCTTTTTTTCCCCTGATGACATCATAAGGGCTCAGACTTTACAAAGCTTTTACATATAAAAAAGTGTCCCTTTTAAAGCATTCATTTTTTAGAGGATTATTATGTTTACTGACCAAAATGTCATTACTAGATACCTAGAAGATAAATTGAGATATTTCTGCTTAAAACCACTGTAGGAAAGGTGCAGTACATGCAGTCTAATATAGTCTCCCTGCTAGATTAAGAATGACTGTCCAATCAATGACAGGTTAAAGAATGCACATATATATATATATATATATATATATTATGCATATCTAAACTAAGCTGCACGCATGACTATATTTACTCTCTCTTACTTTAACCATCTGGAGAGCAGAACTGTTGTTGCCAAATCTCCACAATTGGCTTGACTTTGTTGATGTGCGCATGGGCGGGGGGTGTGGAATCAATGTTGCCCTTGGAGAGATGCCTGGCTTATGGGATACGCAGCACAGAGCGACTGCTAATTCCCAACAGAATGCCTGGATCCCTCTTGTTCTGACGTTAAAGGAGGAGCATTCACGCCAAATCGGTTTGGGACACCATCATTCGCATGACAAATAGCCATCAAACTCAACCAATCATGTGCCCAATAGCAGTGAATACACACGCTGTGACATGAAACGAGTGAGACATCTCTCTAATTAAAGCTCCAGTTCTGTGCTGGATGTCATAGACGGGGCCCATTATCAGGACTAAACACACACACAACTCGATGAGTTTGTGAGGTTTTTTTTTTCTCCCCCAATCTTCTCTGCCATTCGTAGAACTCTAACAAAGCAAATTGTTCTCTGAAAATGATAATGGTGTCATAAAAAAACAATTTTGAATAAAAAATATAATTTCCCACACAGAGCTTTGTGAAAGAAAAGAGTATTCACTTGGTGCTGAGCTGTGTCAGACACTCACAGCCAACTTCCTTCTTCAGTATTAGTTTTAGGATTGTTAGCTGAATGACCCAATTCTACAGTTTGTTTATGATGCATTTTTACTGGTTTAATCTAGTCTTCCATGTATTGTATTTAAGGGCTGGACTTAATCCTACCTTTGAAAATGTTTTTCTGATTTTATCAAGCAATTTAATGTTTCTCTTCATTGGCTGAGTTTGAATTGATGTGTTTGTGTGTCTTTGTGTGTGTCCAACAGGTTAATGAAGAACGGGTGCAACAGATGGAGAGAGAGAATAGTTTCATCACACGCTGGAACGACAAGAAGGACACCACAGTAAGTCGACCCAAATGAAAATCTCCAATGGCTGTTCTGTGTGTGTGTGTGTGTGTGTGTGTGTGTGTGTGTGTGTGTGTGTGTGTGTGTGTGTGTGTGTGTGTGTGTGTGTGTGTGTGTGTGTGTTGATTTGCCTGCATGTGTCATGGTCTCTCAAATCAGGGATCCATTTGAACTAGTTACCTGTTATTCTGCCAAAAAAGAAACGGAATGGGGGGGGTGGGCGGTAGGCGGGTGAGGAAAAAGGGCTGTGTTCCTGTTAACCTTTACAGCAGGTACTTTATGCCTGGATGCCACAGCTGAGAAAAACATGTGGTTCAGATAACTGGGGAAAAAATTACATCACATGCCGCTGTCGTTGTGAAATCTGAAATAAGTTGTTTATGCTCCTTTGTGCTCCCTCCCCCCCTTCTCTCCATGTTGTCCGTAGGCTTTCAGAACATGTCTTCTGCTGTGGGTCAGCAGGGTTACTCAGTGGAAAGCCAGTGCTATTATAAAACTGTCGGATGGGGAAAAATTGGGACACCATTTTGGTTATGTACACAAATTTGGGGTTTTAGGGTTTTAACATAACAAAACTATGGTAGAAAAATAGAAAACGTACTAGGTTTTTCATTTTGAACAATCATTTATTCAGCGCAATTACAAGTCAGCATGGGGAAAATTTTTCTGTTGAGATAATGGATGAGTTTATCATTTTAGCAAGTTTTGCATTTGTTTTACATTGATCATCTCCTTTTATATTGGACTTACTTTGTTTTATTTTCATAGTTTGGACTATGATTTACATCAGTTATGATACTATTGCTGTCGTGGCAATTTTGCAATTTTCCACTTTGACAAAGGAGGATCGAGACAAAAATCTTCTATTGTCACACTTCATTAATGCTCATAGCATGGTACACAAAACAAAGGTTAGTTTGTAGAGTGCACACCCAAGAGAAGCTGCTCACTTCCTTTATACCTTAGAATACAGCCACATTAATAAGTTTTTGTTTAAAAACAAATATCTTTTGCTATGTTTACGGCTCATGTCCACGCTACTCTGGCATTTCGGAGCCCCTGAAACGGAGACATTTGGAAACGCTGCTGACCCCTTTAAGTGTGAATATTTCGGGCTTGTGTTGTAGTCTGGATGAGCAGAAACGGAGACCCTTAGAAACGACGACGCAGACACCCATGTCAGTTTGTCTTATCGGTATGGTAGGCATTCATTCAGTAACAGTTCCACCCCGTCGTCGCGCTGATAAAATAAATCCCAACTAAAAGTACTAAAATATTAAAATATGTAATAACAACATAACATTAAATGTCTTAAATGTCACACATGACATTTAAGACCCTTAGAAAGGTATAATGTGCAATTTTAGTTCAGACCATCCCATAAAACATTTTCAAACAATCAATTGAAAGTGAAAGTACCATACATTGTTAGTTCTGAGGGCCATCCTTCTTTTCTTCACAAACATAAACAACAGTTATAATGCAAATCAAGGCCAAATCACGTGTTTTGACTCTATAAATGGGTTAGACCCTAATGTTTACAGCCCAGACTAGCAGCTAGCTTCTACACACCGTATAAGATTTTTTTTTTTTTGCCAGTCTCCTACATAAGTTGTCCTACTACAGGGGTGGGCAATTCATTTTCCCAAGGGGCCACATGAGAAACAGGGACTGTTGTGGAGGGCTAAACTCAATTCTGCTCAATATTAATTTTATGTCAGGCGGCACGTTCTCAAACGTCTCTTTTTCTCTCTGGGCACATTAGCGCAGCAGAGTCCACCAAACACTCTTTAATAAACTCCCCTTCAGAAAATGGGTTACTGTTTTTGGCGATTTTTGTGGGCTATCACAAAGCTGGTCTTGACTGCTGTATCCCTGGATGCCTTGTTGCTTTTGCAGCTTAACTAGCAAAGCTTCAGATGTCCGTGCCTGCTCTGCATCAGTCAAGTTGTTGCATTTCTCTGCGTGTTTAGTATTGTAGTGGCGATTGAAATTATAATCCTTTAACACAGCGATCTGTTCTCCGCAAACTAAGCGCACGGCTTTACCTTTGACTTCAGTAAATAAATACTTAGAAGTCCATGTTTGGTTAAAAACTCGGCACTCTGTATCGACCTTTCTTTGTTTCCCATGAGCTGACATTTTTGAGGGATAACAGCTCATTCACGTCTCCCGCTCAGTTTGCAGCTCGCCGACACATCCATGGGTCCGACCATGGATGTATTAAGAGAACACACTGCAGTTTTCCTTCTACTTCTTTTTAATTGCGACTTGCAACCAGAGAAGAAGAAGCTGCATACATTCGCACAAAAAAAAGAATGCCCAGGTCTGGTGTAGTGGTTCCAGGCGCAATTGTTTTTTCTTCCTTTCGGTTTTTGTTAGTCAAGTTTGTTTTTTTTTTACTTAGTAACGGATGGGATTTGTCATGTAGCGAAATACAATACTTCACTCAAAACATAATCAAGTATATTTTAAAATACCGATTTTAAAAACTACTTGAAAAATACAAAATACACAACAAAACTACTCAATACAGTAACGTGAGTAAATGTATTTTGTTACTTTCCACCTCTGTTTTTGCCATTGTTGTATTTTTTTGTATTTTCAACTCATACATCCATGATCTGCTTCCTGTTTACACTGCAGGTGCATGCCTATGGAGGAAATATTTATTCATAATTCAAATTGAAAGTCCAAAGAGAAATTGAAAGTCCAAAGAGAAAACGAAGCAAGATCAAATTAACAATATTATTATTTTTTAAAATTTTCCATTGATCAAATTAAAAATATTATTTTTTTTTTTTTTTTAATTTTCCATTTGGCTTTTCCATTTGGATTTAATATTTGGCTTTTGAATTTAAATTTAACATTGGCTTTTCCATTTGGATTTAATATTTGGCTTTTGAATTTAAATTTAACATTGGCTTTTAATTTGGATTTAATATTTGGCTTTTGAATTTCAATTTAACATTGGCTTTTAATTTGGATTTAATATTTGGCTTTTCGATTTCAATTTAACATTGGATTTTCATTTGGATTTAATATTTGGCTTTTGAATTTACATTTAACATTGGCTTTTCATTTGGACTTGACACATGTCAATGTAAATGAGGAGGCGTGGCCCAAAGGCTGGTGGGAGGGTCTGAAACTAAAGGGGTGCAGAGGCACCTTATGAACAGCAGGGGGAGCTGACTGCTGGGGAGCACACTGTTGAGGAGCATCTGTCTGCAGCTTGGCCACCAGGCTGGCTTATCCTCTTATTTCACATGATAGAAACTGATGATGTAGGCTAAACACAAACCACATTTCATGCAACAACAGTGAAGTTTTCATGTAGTTACTATAATTGGGCCCGTGTTAGTGAGGACTAGATTAGGACTGTATTTAAAGCTGATTCTGGTTTCCAACTTCGCCCCAGGTGTGTCTGTTTAAAACACAGACGGAGACAACTTCTCTCTTTTGATGTTTTATTTAATTAAGCAACAGTACAAACATGGGTGTGGGTAGCTCTGCTACGTGTGTTTGTGTGTTGTCAGATCTCGAGGACACACACACACACACACACACACACACACACAATCTCAACCGGGTAGTCATCGTCCGAACTGCGACCTCTCCTTTTTCTTTCTCTCACTTTTTTCTCCGGGTGGTGCGCGCAGCGTGTCCACGCTATTCTCCGACACGTACTCACAACAATCACTCCTGATTGACGGCCTTTTGTACAGCCTGTGTACTTTTTCGTTCATTTGATTTCCGATTTTGAAACGATATCCAAATTTGAAAAATGGGTAATTTTAAACCTTGTTAATATTGATGACAATGTGTTCAAACGGAAAACGAGCCATATTTCAGGAAATAAACTTGTCCATGATTCTATTGAGAGACTTCCAGCTGACAGCGGTGTCTGTGAGCATCACTGGCCGGCCAGCAGGGAGGCGATCCCGGCCGCCACCAGCTGGCTGTCCCGTCAGACTGGAGCTTCTGACAACATCGGAGAAAATGTGCAGTTGGCCATCAATGTTTGTAAAACTGCCCATATTCAAACTCTACACAGTTAATTGCTCGCATAAAAAAGTCCCAATAGTGAATTTAGTGGTGAAATAGCAGGCAAAAATTGTAAGAAGTTTCCAGTTGTTTGCTGCTGCTGCTACGGCAAACTCCCGATCTAGATTATAGAATCGATTGCTTTTTTATAATTTCCATCTGCTATTTCACACACGTTTTCCGTTTGAACACATTGTCATCAATATTAACAAGGTTTAAAATGACCCATTTTTCAAATTTGGATTTTGTTTCAAAATCGGAAATCAAATGAACGAAAAAGTACACAGGCTGTACAAAAGGCCGTCAATCAGGAGTGATTGTTGTGAGTACGTGTCGGAGAATAGCGGGGACACGCACCTCACACTGCACGCACCACCCGGAGAAAAAAGTGAGAGAAAGAAAAAGGAGAGGTCGCAGTTCGGACGATGACTACCCGGTTGAGATTGTGTGTGTGTGTGTGTGTGTGTGTGTGTGTGTGTGTGTGTGTGTGTGTGTGTGTCCTCGAGATCTGACAACACACAAACACACGTAGCAGAGCTACCCACACCAATGTTTGTACTGTTGCTTAATTAAATAAAACATCGAAAGAGAGAAGTTGTCTCCGTACGTGTTTTAAACAGACACACCTGGGGCGAAGTTGGAAACCAGAATCAGCTTTAAATACAGTCCTAATCTAGTCCTCACTAACACGGGCCCAATTATAGTAACTACATGAAAACTTCACTGTTGTTGCATGAAATGTGGTTTGTGTTTAGCCTACATCATCAGTTTCTATCATGTGAAATAAGAGGATAAGCCAGCCTGGTGGCCAAGCTGCAGACAGATGCTCCTCAACAGTGTGCTCCCCAGCAGTCAGCTCCCCCTGCTGTTCATAAGGTGCCTCTGCACCCCTTTAGTTTCAGACCCGCCCACCAGCCTTTGGGCCACGCCTCCTCATTTACATTGACATGTGTCAAGTCCAAATGAAAAGCCAATGTTAAATGTAAATTCAAAAGCCAAATATTAAATCCAAATGAAAATCCAATGTTAAATTGAAATCGAAAAGCCAAATATTAAATCCAAATTAAAAGCCAATGTTAAATTGAAATTCAAAAGCCAAATATTAAATCCAAATTAAAAGCCAATGTTAAATTTAAATTCAAAAGCCAAATATTAAATCCAAATGGAAAAGCCAATGTTAAATTTAAATTCAAAAGCCAAATATTAAATCCAAATGGAAAAGCCAAATGGAAAATTAAAAAAAAAATAATAATATTTTTAATTTGATCAATGGAAAATTTAAAAAAAATAATAATATTTTTAATTTGATCTTGCTTCGTTTTCTCTTTGGACTTTCAATTTCTCTTTGGACTTTCAATTTGAATTATGAATAAATATTTCCTCCATACATGCCCAGTATATGCGAATGGTCAATGGGTGAAATGCATTGTCAGACGTGTTACAATGGACAGAGATCCTTTCTGATACTGAGCCTCAACGCTTGTTTGAACAGAGATTGTTTTTGTTTCAAAACTAAATGAAAAAAATTAACACTTAGAAGTGTGGATGTAGCCTTAGGGCACTCCCATCCCTTGTGTCTTGTTTTTTGGTCAATCTCCCTTTAGCCAAGGTAGTTTCTTATCACCTTGGCCTTTTTGGTTAAGGCTGAGGTGAGGCTGCTTCCCTTGGTTGCAACTGTCTCGTCTCAATTTACATCACTGCTGACAACCTGTTGATACCTTCTAACAGAGCAGACTCTCCCAGGAACCATCTTTTACATTTGTAGCACTGTGGGGAACAGTCAGGCAAGGTCGCTCGACAAGTTTGTTCCGGCAAAGGTTCACAGTACAGAATCAGAATCATCAACCATAATAGAAATAATACACGATTACACATACAGAGGACATATGTAATTTTTCAAACATAATTCTGCGTAATTGTTTAATGTCCCTTACAATTTAAAGCGTAACTCTCACCAAAATGATAACCTAGGGTCTTTTTGTGAATGTACCTGAGTCAAACTTTTGTTTAAAAGCATAATTAGGACGGAAACGCCACTTTTAAGATTTACCATATTCGGTCGTTTTCGGGGCACTACTATGATCACGTCACAATCACTATTTTTAAAACACTAAGAAGGCTCGACACAACATGAAACTTTGCTCAAAGTATCACCAGGGGCTCTACACATGAACTCGAGCATTGAGAACATTGTTTGTGTACACAGAGTTTACTAAAAAGAAAGGTTTTGAACAACTCACTGTAGCTGTTGTTGTTTCCGGCCGCCACCATTTTGTCAGTCAAAAATAGTCGATATCCGAATGCAACGTAACAGGGAGGAGAGTAAAGATGGAAAGCTCCTAAAGCTTAGTTCCATATAAATGCACGGATAATTTGTTGTTTTGTCGTTAGTGAAAAACAATATTGACTTTGTAGTTGAAAAAGGAGCCTCATATAAGAATGACATTTCCTCCTATGGAGTCCGTTCATTCGCATTCGGAGATCGACACGTTTTAACTGGCTGGATAACGGCTACAACAGCTATAGTGAGTTGTTAAAACCTTTCTTTTTAGTAAACTCTGTGTACACAAACAATGTTCTCAATGCTCGAGTTCATGTGTAGAGCCCCTGGTGATACTTTGAGCAAAGTTTCATGTTGTGTCGAGCCTTCTTAGTGTTTTAAAAATAGCGCTAAAATATTTTGATGAGATCATAGTAGTGCCCCTAGCACTCCCATTCAAAAGGCCATTTGACCGAAAACGAGAATACGGTCAATCTTAAAAGTGGCGTTTCTGTCCTAATGATGCTTTTCAACGAAAGTTTGACTCGGGTATACTCACAAAAAGACCCTTGGTTGCATTTTGGCGAGAGTTACGGTTGTAGATAAGCCTTTGGTGTAGATGACACTGGCTTTACAATGTCTGCAGGGTCGTGGAAGACAAACTCTGGAGCAATTGAACCCAGTCAATGTAACCATCAATTAGAAAGTTGAAGTGAAAGTTAGTCAGTAACTTGAACTTGTAACTTGAAATGTCCATTATATTCATCCAGTCCATGCAGAGCCTCTTTCTAGTAACTCTCATCCCGAAGAAATAAGAAAAAAGACAAACATATTTTTTAAAGGCTGCACTTACAGTATGGTGGTAATGTATGCGTGCAGTTTATTGATAGAGGTATGTGGCTCAGGTTTATGTAAGCTATCATGTAAAAAAATCAACATCATTGGGTTTTTATTCAGTAGACTATTGGCATGGTGTAAAGTGTAGCTATTTTGGCCTGGGTTTTTAGCAATAGAGCAAAAACACATTTTCTTTTCCACATTCATCATATTTTCAATAACAGCCAATCATGAAAATGTTGTTCAATAGTCGTGAAAACATGTTTCAAACCATCAACATTAATTCTGTAGAGTCTCTTGGAGATGAATGACTTGACAAAATCAGGAATGTCAGAGGTATTTCTTCTGAAAATAGAGCCACTTCCATCTCTGTGCAAAATTAAGCAAATTGATAAATTGATGTCTGGATTGGCAATTTTACAACAAGACGAAGAGTCTACGACTGTTCTAGCTGCTCAGGGGGGCTACTTAGGTACAGCGGTACTTTTAGCTAAATTGCCAAATTGGGAGGAAAGTACTGTACAGTTAGGATTTAAGGAATAGGATGTGGCTAAACAAATGGCTCTTGGGTCTGCACTTGAATACCAAGACAACACGCCCTTTTGACACTTGCAGGAAGCTTGTCTCAGAGGGCTCGGGCCCTGCAGGTGAAGGTTCTGACCTTATCCATTTCCCTTTAAAGGCAGAGAATGACAAGGAGGCCTGCACACTGCAAGTGGAAAGTATGGCTAGACTGAGGCAGTCAGTAAATCAGTGATATAATGAGGTGCAAGGCAATGTCATGCCTTGTAAATTGGAAGTGGCACTTTAAAATCAATACTTGCATTTACAGCCAGGGCTAGTGCAGTGAGAGTATGACTTTGGTAGAGATTAGAAATGCCTTCATTTCAAATAGAACATTACTGATTTTCTTACTCGTTGCTGAGATGTCTCCCCATCAGCTGTAAAACCATTTAACACTTCTTTTTGTTGCACTTTGCTTTCTTCTCCAGCAAATCATCAACATCTTCATTTCCTGTCTCTTTCACTTGAAAAATGCTGTGTGTAAAATGTGCCTGGTCTTCCTCCCAACAATGAAGGAAAAGAAAAAAAAGTGTACTTAGCAGACCAAAATGGCTCCATAACTCTTTTATGTCATTTTAGGGCCAAGAAAGTTGAAGTGAAAGTTAGTCAGTAACTTGAACTTGTAACCTCAAATGTCCATTATATTCATCTAGTCCATGCAGAGCCCCTTTCTAGTAACTCTCAACCTGATCAGCCTAATTGATGGCCTGTAGGGGTTTGCCACTCTTTTCATACAATCGTTCTCAAGCCAATAATGGATCTTTCTTCACCAGCACATACAAATGACAAAGGGAAAGTAACTTTAATTTCCAGGTAGCCAAGGAAAAAGAAACCTTTTCGCGCTCACTTAGTTCCTTTTTTTAGAGAGAGATTTTTTTTTAAAGCTAGATTTTCACTCCCCCTTAACTTCTCTGGTCTTTCACACCCAAAAAGTCTGTTTTTAATTGGATGCAGAGAGGATTATAGTTCCAACACATGGAGAGAGGTGCCATGATTTGTACTGGTAAGAGCAATATAAATGGGAGTTTGACTTCCAGATTATCAGGCAGAAAGGCCACTTACGGTATAAGTTTTCCTTTTATTTTCACATAGGTTACATTAAGTTAAAGAAATATATATTTCTCTTCCATCTTCTATTGATCTGTGAGTGAAAAATTCAAATAGCACTGGAGGAGTGCTATTTGAATAAAGAGGATTATCGTGTGTATATATATATATATATATAAGGATATACGTAAGCTTGTGTTTTTAGTTAACTTATTCACTTTACTGTAGTTAGACAAGAGGATCGATACTACTCTCATGTCTTTGCAGCTGCAGCAAGGGTGTGTTTTAGTGTGTTTTAAGTTTTAGCTTAAGGTTAGCTTAATGTAGCTTAGTGTAAGAAGACTGAAAGCAGGGGAAACGGCTAGCCCAGCTCCATTTACCGTTAAAAATGACCTTTCTAGTTTAGGTTAGCTTAAAACCTCTAAAGGTTAACGCTAGTAATGAACACATTGTTTAAAGGGGTGATAGAATGATTATATAGGGTATTTTACACTGTTCCTTAAGGTCTCCTAATAGGGTATGTAACATTGGTTGGGCTGAAAATTGCCCGAATGCTATTTTATTACGCCCTTAACTACCCTGTGAATATGGCCCTATTTGTAACAAGAGCTTTTCTTCCAAATATGGTATGCTCATGAATATTTAGATGAGCTGCGCGCTGATTGGTTTGAGCGAACCACATACAAACACATTGGAGATGAGACAGCAGGTCTCATATTTCAGACACTGCAAAGTTATACATTGTCTACTATTTCATTATTAAATTCACTTCTGAGACTTTTTTATGCGAGAAATCAACTATATAAAGCTCAAATATGGGCCGTTTTACGAAAATTGATGACTAATTGCAAATTTGGTAAGACTTGTCGGACTTTACAGTCTGACGAGAAAGCGGCAACCTCCATACCCAGTGAAAGTCACCCTTTCTCAGTTACTGGACTACCGGGGCTCGGAGCTCTGCAGAGCTGGCCGGCTGCCAGCTGCCAGCATAACTATTTACAGTTTGAATTTCGTCACGCCACTTATATTACAGCTACCCCAAGGTCTTATGAAGCTAACAATTGTGTCCGATTTCAATTTAATGCATTTTTGTGAATTTCAGAGATCTAGGAGGAGGCTAGCTATCTCTCATTGATAGAGCGCCATCCAGCCGCGGGCTCTATCATCGCAGACAAGAGGCGTTTATTTCCCCGATCGTTTGTTTAAATAACTCAACACACATATCCTTTATAAGATTAACTGGAACATGTGGTAAGAGATTGCTGGCGTAACAAGCTCGCTGACCGCGCTCTCACTCACACACACCGGCCATTTAGCAGGAAGAGGGGAGCTGCAGGCCCTGGGGCTCTGTCAGGCCAGCGGCGTTTGGTAGTCCACTAACCCAGAAACGGTGACTTTGCGCAGGTATCGAGCACCGCGGGCTGCTGGCCGTGACGGAGCTCCATTTAGCTCACAGCGGGCCAAGGTCTGTGACGGAAGACAGGCTGGGCGACGAGACAGTAACCCAGGCAGCACCGGCCGCTGAATTCCGACAAAGTCGGACTAAATTTTCAATTAGCCATCAATTTTCGTAAAACAGCCCATAGTTGACCTCTACATAGTTGATTTCTCGCATAAAAAAGTCTCAGAAGTGAATTTAGTGAAAAAATAGCAGATGAACAATGTATACAATTTGTGAGCTCTGCTCGACCTATTCAGAAGACTACCTGATCTCAGATCAGTGGTGTAGTCTATGTAAATGTTGGGGCGTGACAAAGATAGAGACGAGCCAAATGAGGAGGTGGTTCGTTGAGATTTACCCGTTTTCAGAGGCAGTTTCAAATTGTGAGATTTGCAGAGGAAAGAGGTGTCAATGGGATTTTGAGGTTCTATGTATGTCCTAGTTACCCACCAAACTGCCGTTATTCAACTATGACAAGGTAAAATCGGTTTTGCATTCTATCACCCCTTTAATACATATACAAGCAGAAATTCTAAACATAGGCATGCAACTACCTCAAACCACATCTTTTTGGCTTTAAAAAAAATAATAAGAAACAACCTGTTAATTAGTGAACTTTAGGGTTTCTGGTACGTGCTTTTTGGGTTTGTTTGTTTGTTGTTCTTTAGGGAGGAAGCCATGCTAGCTGTTTCCTCTCTGCTTACAGTTTCTATGCTAGACTAAGCTAATCGCCTCCTGGCTCTAGCTCCATACTCAACAGACAGACATGAGAGCAGTATTGAGTTTTTCATCTCATTCTCGGCAAGAAAGCAAATTAGTGTATTGTCGGTTTAACTTTAAGGGTTGACTACCGCAAAGGCTTAGAAATGTAAGGAACTCATGGTGCATTAACCTTTCAACATTTTGTTTAGTATACATTCTTTGTGTAGCTTACATAATTAAATGTACAAATAGTAGATTAATAAAAACAAAGTCTTTGAGATTTGATTTACAGAAAAGCAACAATTTTTAAAGGTGTTAAAGGTAACGTTGAATAAAAATATTGCCTTTTTTTGCAGAATGGCATGCCTTGTATTTTACAAGATTGAGGAAAGACTCTTACAACCCATATCTCCCTCTTGACAACTTTTAATTCCCATAATAACCTCTGAACATTTTTCAAGGTGCATCTTCAAAAATAAATTTTAAACTGACAGCACACTTAAAGTTAACACCAGGGGAGAACATATCAGTTTTAGTGTAGGTGAACCATGCACCACGTGCTTCCACCTTTACAAGTATGTCTCACACATGTTCTCTTTATTTAGCCTGGTTTTGCATTCTGTTAACGCGACAAGGATTTAGTTTGCCTCTAGCTGAGAAAACGACCTTTGCTTTGCACAAATCCTCTCACCGTTTCTCTCACTTTTCTCCATTTAGATTCATGCCACACTGGAGTACGAATTTAGAAGAAAAGCCAATTAATCCAGCTGCATTGTTTTTGTAATTCAACTGATCTCTCTGTCTCACTCTATTTTCTTTCTTAATTCCCAGTTCTCCCCAGCTGGGGACTTGATCTTCGAGGTGTACCTGGAAAAGAAAGAGCCAGAGAACTGCTGTTTAATCAAGGTATAAGTGTGTCTGTGTGTGTGTGTGTGTGTGTGTGTGTGTGTGTGTGTGTGTGTGTCTGTCTGTCTGTCTGTCTGTAAGGTGAATGAGGGATGAGGGTTGGTAGAATGAGAGGTGGAAAGGTTGATAGAATAGGGCTGAGACATTGGTGGTTTAACCTGATGGGATTACCGCCCCAGAAATAAATCAAAAGCGAACTAATCAAAGAAACGTCTGATTTAATTGTCTGAGTAATTGCATTTAACAAGGCACGCAGGCCGCTGCAGGTTACGGACTCTTTTCACAGGTCGACAGCAGCGGCAGAATAGGGATGGGGTTAAAGAGGAGCGCTCAGCAGCACAGTTTGACTTTAATTCTCTGCTTCCTCTCTGTGGAGTTTGCTCCATTTGCTTAGTTCTGTCCTGTTCAGGCACACCTGATAACTTGACAAAGAAGCAAGTATTTAATCAGTGCACCGTATATACATGCCTGGAAGTCAGATATCTGTGCAGTGTTACATGGTAAATATTGAGTGGCTCTTGAAAGAGAGAAAAGATGGTTGAAAGCATGATATTGATCCAGAGAGCTTATGATCAGAGCTTTTATATGTAGGATGTGCTGACTTTGTTTGATTGTTAAACCTTTTTATTTGTTTGGTATATAGTTATCTGTTTGTTGTCTTTGCGGTAGGTCTCTCCCAGCATGCGATCCATGGAGCTTGCAGAAACTGCACTGAATATGAGGAACGTCACCTTTAGTGCTGACGACTTCTGGACCACCTTTGAAGTCATTGAGAATGGAGAGTTAGGTAGGCAGGATTTCCCAGTCCAAGAGTCACCTCATGAATTATATTCAAATCACAAAGAATCCTGAAAACTGCATTTCAGACAATAATATATCTCTAACAATCAGAGTCCTGGTCAAAATGAGTTCAATATGTCCAATAGTAATAGGGACTGTTCTCACCCTAATAATTTTATTTTGCTTGATGTTATTCTATGATACAAATACAAACAAACATTTCAACAAAGACGCATGATGGGGTCACAAGATAAATCTGAGGATTTCAAATGACTCTACTTTGAATGATCACAATCTAGAAAGGTTTTGAAAGACTACTATAAACACATCCTGCCAGCTTCCATTGCTGATGCAGACAGGAAATGTGGCGGGAGAGAGAGGGGGGGTTTGATATGCAACAAAGATCCCGACTAGGAATTGAATTATGGACGTTGCGGTTTTGTCTACTGCTATTTTGAAGACATTCTATATTAACATATCACATAAAAGTGTTCTTGTTGAACTTTTGTGTTGGCTTAATGGTAAATAAAACCTTCTTTAGGGAGTTTTATATGTGTTAAAAATGTATAAATAAACTATTCTGATGATTGGCATAAGCTTGCTGGCCATTTACAATGCCTAACACTACACTAAGTGTTCTTGTTGAACTTAGTGTTTGTAAAATGTCTATGCATGTCATTCCCCATTTCTCTCTCTTAATAAAATAAATGCAATAAAAGCATCAAATGCCCCCCAAAAATATGTATTTTAAAAGGTGCATTCGGAGGTATGTAATTTACTTTTTAATTCCAACAATATTTGCTTATTGCAACTAAAACAATTACATTATGGTGTATGCATTATGGTTTTTTGGATGCTTTTATATAGGCCTTAGTGGTCCCCTAATACTGTATCTGAAGTCTCTTTCCTGAAATTCAGGCTGCAGAATTAAGCCACTGGAGCCAGTCCCACAATGAGCTTTACTTAGGACGTGCCATTTCAGTGTCTGTAGCTTTAAATGCTATTGAGCAGGAGAGAGGGGGGGGGGGGCAAGGTGGAGGGTGGGGGTGTGGCCTTGACCAACTGCCACTTTGCTTGTTTGCAAGCCATGATGTCTCTCTCTTTCTCATGGGTGAGCCAAATTCTCTGGGCGGGCAAAGCAGAGAAAGGGGAGGTAACCTTGCCCCTTATGATGTCATAAGGGGCAGATTCCAGATCAGCCCATCTGAGCTTTCATTTTCTCAAAGGCAGAGCAGGATACACAGGGCTCGGTTTACACCTATCGCCATTTCTAGCCACTGGGGGACCATAGGCAGGTTGGGGGATCTCATATTAATGTTAAAAAACCTCATAAAGTGACATTTTCATGCCATGGGACCTTTTAATAGAGTAATAGTCATGCTCAAGCCTTAGACTCTCCACAGGTGCCTCTTCAACCAACTTTAACCAAGGGAACTCCTCTGCACTGGGATGCAGTTAATCCACATCGAAATTGAAATTTGTTTTAAAAGGCAACATGTGTTTCTTTACCATACACAAAAAACCCTGTTCACTAATTACCACTTCTTAGAATCAATTTGAAGAAATTAAACAAGCCTAGGAAGAACATCTTCAGTGACAAATACTACATTATTCCTTTTTGTTGGACAGAGGGTCTCATTTTTACATTTTAATGTATTCTTTAATTGAAGGTTTGAAGGTTTCTATACACTGATCTCTCTGAAAATGATTGTATGCACAATTAGTAAATTTTCATTTTTATACAAATCAGGGTATGTAATTGTACTTCTAAAAGACTCCTGTTAATTTTTACCACAATTAAAAACAATCCCTTGTAATCAGATGATTAGAACTGATGAAGCCGTTTTCTGTTGACCATTTTAAAGGACTTAGAAGTAAGATCTGTACTTTATTTCACAAGTTAAATCAAAAGTTACCCTGCTGTCAAATTCCACATCTCATAGTAGTGAAAGCCTTTTTTTTGTTAAACCTTCTACTGTCATTGACAGTATATCCAATTAGTGATTGATGCGTCACATCACCATTTAAATAGCTATTTAAATCCAAAGCATATACAAAGATCACACTTACTCCCATGACCTCATGATTAGAATATTATGTTATCTCTCTAATGAACCAGTGTCTGCGAACATGGAAGCACAGTGAGAAATTAGCCAAGCATTGCCGGTTTGATGATATGCACATTAATTAATCATATTCACCGTCATATGTCATAAATTACCTTCATCTTCCTTGCATGATTGACCCAGGGAGCTGACCCACCTCATCTTGCATAAATATGCACTGATCGCACCCCGTGCCTCACACACCCACGTTTGATCGTAGCACGGGAAGCGGCGAGCAAGGGGAAGTCAAAGTTGAGCTTTGCCGCCAAGTTGCTTTGCTGGCGGTCTCCGTGCACTTTTCATCACTGGGAGTTTACACCGTGCTCTTATGTTTGTTTTTCTCCTCACAAAGTTCTAGAGGACATGCCGTCCTCTTCTAAAAAACGAAGGTGTGTTGAATACTGAATATATTTGCTGACGGTTCAGCATATTTTCCACGCCTAGACAATATGTCTGTGTAAGAGTAAACAGTCAAGCTATTTTGAAGGCGGTAGCGTGACAGGTTTTGCTCATAAAACCATAAAGAAGGGAGGGAAAGAACGTTAATTAGCCATTTTGGAGGATAGCCACAGATAAACCCGGTTATAGAGGACAATAGGCAGAAAAGGGGAGCTAATATTTGTTGGGAAATGAGGAACTAATTCCATGGCCTGGGTCTGCAGAGATTCCAGAGAGAAGATAAGCCCACTGTTATGAATAAGTTATGCCGTTGGAGCGTTTTACCTCCTTTGGTTATGAAAAATGGGGGAGTGTAGAGATGGAGGCATCAGAGCAGGGGTTTTGGTACACAAATTATCTACTTTTTTTCTGTGGCTGATAGCATGTACCCTGTTCACCAATTAGGAAGAGATAATAGGTCTATTTTGCACATGAGTGTGTTTTTATAATCAGGTCCTGATATGCTGGAGATAATGTAAACTGCTCTGTGATGAAAATGGGGAGAACAACAACATCATTTTGTTATTGAGTTAACTAGAATTTGTCATGGTTTTTATGATATGAGGCTCTGATTTTGTTCCATGCATTTATAATTCATGTAAGAAGAAGATATGGCTTTGTTGTTGGCGGTTGACAATTTTGACCATTGCTAATTGATCATTGCTAATTATTCTTGTTGCTCTGACCCGTGACCTTTTATTTACAACAGAGAGGCCGCTGCACCACAGTGAGAAGATTCTTGAACAGGTGCTGGAGTGGAGTACTCTGGACAGCCCTAGGTCTGCTTTTCTTGTTATAAAGAAGTTTACAGGGGCCAAAAGAGTTGCTGATTGGAAAGGTACAGTATGCAATCAATGGTACAAAACCATTAAACATTTTACCTTTTAATGATGCATTTTTAATACAGTATGTATGTTGATTTTCATGTGTACTGGTTTTTCTTTCTCCTTTTTACATTATATTTTAATTTTGTATCAATTGTTTAATCTATACGTTATTCCCAACCAACTTGTACTTATGCAGTTGTAACTTAACTAATAACTAGCTTAAGGGACTGTTCGTTATTTATTTAAGGGGCCACCGGAGGAGTTCTGGGACCTTTAGGCTAAAAAAAGTTGACCCTCCCCTCGCCAGTAATACTTTTTCTATGACCCTCTAAAATGATTTGAAAAAGAGGCATGACCCTCCCCTTATGTGCTAGCTTGTGCTTAGCAAAGATGTACAGATGCCATTTGATTTTTTACAACCATGACATCCACGAGTTAACCTCTGCATTCTCATCTTACACATCCCACTCCTCTGTTATGGTGTGGTGGCCATTTCAGTAGATTTACTTACTAACATTGTTGTGGAAACACAATAAGCATGGAAACTAAATGCACACTTCCTGCATTACTGCATTACTTCAAATACTAAGTTACTCCTCTAGTAAACTAGTATTCACATGAAATAAAACAATAAAACATTGAGACCATTCAGCAAAGGACATTGGGAAATAACAAATTCAACACTGGTTGTTATGGACTCGTCACTAGGCTTCCTCAGTCATTGTATATTTTAGCACATAGGTAAAGCTGCCGAAGCTGAACATTATATTCCAAATCATATATGTTTATTTTTAAAGCAGATTTTAAATTACAATTTAACAATTCTCCCTTATGAAATCAAATCGTGGCACGGCTGTCTTGGAACGCAATAGATAGACGGTGGCGGAATGCCCCGACACTTAAATTCAACTAAAATGTAACAGTGAACAATCAGTGTTCGACCTACAGTCTGTTGAGATGCCTCTCCAAACGCAGAAACGAAGCACAGTCACACTAAAACTAAAAACGTTAAGACACGTTGAGAAAAAAAGATCCGTATTTTGCCATAATCCAATGACATGGAAAAAAAGTAATCCACAGCGATCAGTAGATCCACAAAAAGGGTCACGGTGTATCCAGCAAGGCCGATACGAGCGTCACATTCACCAGCCAGCTCCAAACAGGTGAACGAGGCCTCTCCACTTCGCTGTTTAAACAAAGTGGAATAAACGTATAAAAGTCCAAATCTACACAAAACCCGCAATCAATTAGTAAGCTGACATCACATTTATATACATGGCATTTAGGAAACCTTTATTGCAAGGTTGGCACGGCAAGATGTCCAGACATAGTGCAACAGTAATTTTCTTTGCGTCCTGCTGCTCCCATCGTCAGCCAGGTTATATTTTTTTTACTAAAGCAGTATATGAAATCTGATGTATTACCTTCCACCATTTAGTTGTTTTGTGTTATTTAAGATATTTATAAAATATCTGATCATGCCAGATGTAATTATTCCACTCATTTTTTAAACAATGCAATTACCCGTTTCAGCCACCAGGGGGGCCCGCCCCCCCCCCCCCCCCCAGCAAACTCATGGGTCAGACCCATCTGGTAGCGAAGGAGAGCTGAGACTAAGAGCTACATGGAAAAATATGCACCAACAAGCCACTTTGAAATTTTGCTGTTTTCATGAATACTAAAGTTGGGTGACACCCCCCGGTGGTCCATTCCATAAATACCGAACGGTCCCTAAATAATTAAAAAGAAAATAGAAAGTTGTGATTTCATTATAAAAACATATTCACATAGCACAGCAAGCATAGCAGCTTGAGATTCCATGAAAACGATATAGCAAGAGAGCAGAGAATTTGAAATAGTTAGCTAAATATAATGTGTAAACGGAAATATGCGGAAAACAGCTAATTGTTGGTATATTACGTGATAAATGATTAATCGATTATCAAAACTGACATTGGTCAAAGCATTGATATACTAACTAGAGAAAGAAATTTGCCTTGCAAAAATGGCAGAAAATGCTGTTTTCAGCCTCAAAAATATGGAGATTTCCTGCTTTTCTCTGTTTTATATCAAATTAAACTGAATTTCTTGGGGTTTTGGACTGACAAAACAAGACATCACCTTGGACTTTCAGAAACTGGGATGGACATTTTTCACTAATTCCAGACATTTTATAGACCAAACGATCAACCAATAATGAAAGTAATTGTTAGTTGCAGCACCAATACCGACTAATCGTTTCAGCATCAGTTGATGGACATGTGCGTCCAGTTTGGGCTGACTTTCAATGTGTTTTTACAGTAGACCAAAGGCAGGTTATAAAAGCAGACCATCTGAAGTTCAGCGATGGATCCTCCAAACTGCTGTCGGGGCACAAATTCCAGGACAAATATGTTGTACTACATGCAGAAAAGCTGCTGCTCTACAGAGATATCAAAGTAAGTACACTTTTATTTTAGGCTTAATCTACTTCCACATCAACTGTAACCACTTGCCACCATGGCTTTTTGCATGCAGACACAAAGTATCGGGCAGTGAGTGCTTTGTATCACGAGGGAATTGAAAAGGTTACAGAACTGATTTAGAAAACTGATGTGTTAGAATGGCGCCTACGTAACTGCAACCAAATAGACAGAACTCCACCCAAACTCTCTCTGATTCATCTCCCTGGTGACATGTCCGTCTCAGGGTTCCAAATCTTCGAATTAAGTAGGAAAATAAAACATACTGATGGCAGCGGACCTCCCACTCTCTTTCGAAAAAAGGAAGAATACAGCGTGTGCTTCAGAGAGGACCAGCAGGCCCGAGTTCCCTGGAGGCCTTTTCTTCTCAGCACATTTCTGCAGTTGAAACGTGGGATTCGTAAAGGAGTGTGAATAAGTGTTAATAATTGATGGAGGTGCAGTAATTCTGGCAGTAGGGGGGGATGGAAAATTATGAGGGGTGTGTGTGTGTGTGTGTGTGTGTGTGTGTGTGTGTGTGTGTGTGTGTGTGTTGGTTGGGAGGAGGGGGGGTGCTTTACTCACTGAAAGCTTCTCTAAATATCAAGTCGCAAAAGAATGTTGCTGATTACTGTGTAAATGCTAAGAACATTAGACTTTTTTTATTTTTAATTTTTTTTTATTTAATTGATATTCTTTGGCCACTACAATTAATGCCAGGTCTGTATTTAGCGCAAATTATGTTGGATGAAACAGGGAATGGGTGGTGGGTTGTGATGTGTAGGTGTCAGAGGAAAGCTTCCACTTTGTTCTTTGTTGCTTGGAAGAAAAGGTTTGCTGGTAATGATTCAAATTGATTGTCGTGTTGTTAACTGCACAGATAGTTTGATGGCATTTTATTTTATTTTGGTTTATATAGTTAAGTTGAGTTCAGTGTTCAGTTTTTTTTACCCCTTATTAAATATATTCACCCAAAATATTCAATTGTTCTTGCAGGGCACTAAAGCAGAGAAAGTGATCCAACTCAACTCTGTGAAATGTTACCTGGGCCTGAAGAAAAAACTCAAACCTCCAACCAGGTAAGCTGCACTCACATGCATACTGTAATATAATTCTAGTATTTTTCTAAATCTGAATGTATGTGAATGAGAGAGAGATTCAAATCTCTGTAGTAGATTCACTAAGACTACCAAGTTAACCACTTTTTTGTTGCATGTCTTGCGCTGCCACATGCTTTTAGTTGCATTGGAGTCAAATTTGAATGCACTACTGACTAGGGCTTCCTGGAAATCCATTTTTGTGAGTGGGTGCGTATGTGCGTGCGTGTGCAAAGCCCTGCCCTTGATGAAACACAGAGATCAAACTGAGTTTCTTTCGGTTTAATTAAAGGCATTCATTTTTTAAGGATTCTGTTATTCTACATTATAAAAAATTGAAACCGAATACCTACCCAACGAACGAATATCAGAATACTGAATTGGAAACATCAAGCATACTCTCTTCTTACCCCAAGAAGAAAGGCTATAAGCAAGAGAAAGGTGATCAATAATATCTTGTCAGCTGAACATGAAGGTCAGGGACTAAATTAAAAAAGACACCTTGAATGATAAAAAAAAATCCACCAGGGAGAGTTTTGGTGATTCTGTGTAAAATATGTACGTGGAGGGAGTGTTTTGAATCATAACTCTGGGTCCGATTAGCTTTTTTTTTTGTCATGTTACTCCACCCACTGAGGAAGACCATGATATGTGGCTGAAAGCTTTAGAAATGCCGAGTAATTGGACAATTCTTTCAAACTGCTGTTTGTCAGCATTGACCTTGCACATTCAAATGTATTATTCTTATGTGATATAATACAACATTACTGCTGTAAATGGATATAAACAATCTAAAATTGAATACGTATATCATTGGCAGATTCATACAAAACAGGGGATTGCACCTAGTATAATACCTGAACTTAAATCCCAAACAGAACTAAAAGTGTTTAACACAAAAGCCAAACTATGGCTTAAACAACAACAGAGATGTGAGCACTACTGGTGTCCTTTAGCGACACACTTTTTATGTAAATTCTGTTTTTATTTGATTTTATTCTTTTAGAATTTAATAGACGTCTGTTGTGCTATGTTTGTTGCTGTGGTTGTTTTTTGTAAAAGCCTGACCAGGGACAAGGACTGCAAATTAGCGGAGGCTAGACGTCCTAAAAGACCTTGCATCTCTCACATTTGCTTGTGATAATGTTATAGGTAATGTCCCTGATAAATAAATAAATATAAATTCAGTCTTATCGCTTGTATATTGAGCTCCTGTAAAGTGCAATTTATGAACATTTATTAATTTGCTGCAATATTCTTTGTTTCCATCAGTGAAATGGTTTTCATTGTCGTAAGATATGATTGAAATGTGGATGATGGCTAATCTCTCCCTCTGTAAGCAGCCAATAAAACAGCGCCACAAATGTTACACCTGCTCCTCCCAGACGTTAAATCACAGACACAACTGCCTCTGCAATAGCTGTCAATTGACAATTATGAGCCAGTTTTAATGGTCATTTGTATAAATTTCCATTCCCTCCTTGCATATTTTCCTGTAATATTTCCAGTGCAGAAACTTGGTGTGGCTGCATAATGAATGTGGTCAAACGTGACTCATTAAGGCCAAAACAACTGCTGCACATTCTGAGCAAATCCACTCCTCTGTGTTATTAAGATGAACAAGTGACTGTTTAGCTTTGTTACTGTCTTTGTTTGTCTGTAAACTATTTGTCCCCAAAGATATATTGGCCTTTCTCTTCCCTCAAAGTTTAGCATCACCAGGTGATACCCAAGCCCATCCTGACCCCATCTTATTTTTCACAGTAATGACATTGATTAAATGTAATTGCATTTTAACAAATACAAATTATTCTGCACATAGAAACCATTCCTGCCACTGTTTTATTTTAATTATGTTCTATTATTATAATTTATGACACATGCCAAACCCTCAGAAGTTCTTGTTGGTCAAACAAAGAGGATATTTTTGAGAAGCCAAACCCTATATTTCACACTACCCAATTCTAATTCCTTATAATTTTCCCCAAGTTGGAATTTGGAGTCTGGGGAAGCGTGAAAAATGAGTCCAGTAAGCGGTTGTCTGCATTACGGCGTCCTTCAGGGAAGAGAAATTGGATAAGAGAGCAGGAGTGGGAGATGAAGAGAGAGGGGGATAGAGGGACAGAAGGAGAGGATGATACTGCATTATCATAGATATACTGTTGAGTGGGCTGTGGGAAGGAAGAAGGAAGAGTGCTGAAGAGAACGGAGAGAGTCATAGTGAGAGGGTTAGGAGAGGCAGCGCTCCAGTACCTCATTAGACAGAGGTCTATCTGTGAGCGGCCTATTGTTGGGTTGGTTTGGATGCCTTAACTCACAGGAGTGGTGCTCTAGGCTGCGGGCTCTCTATCTCTGCACCCTCTTTCGCTTTGTTCTTCCCCCACATCTCTGCTCCTGTTCAGACACAGCTGTGAAGGGTTTCAGAGAAGGTGTATTCTCCAGGAAGGTGGTCTTTTCACCTTATACTGCCTATGTTCAGGTTAATTCACTCTGAAACACACATATTTGCATCTATGTATACACCTTTAAGCACACAAAAATCTGAGTGAAGAATTCTTCAGGGAAGAATTTCTCTTTATTTAGCTTGCAGCATTATACAACTATTTAAAATGTGATCATTTAATGAACAGTTTAAACGTGAGCTTGTGTATTGTACACTTTGGCCCAGAGAATATTGAGGTCTGCCCTTGCATAAACATGTTGGCTGTAACTCCATTGATTAATTAATTCCACTGTTTAGCGCCTAGCATTTGTAGTGAACTCTTTGCATTGTGATGAAACGTTTTTAACCTGCTGCTATCTTCAACAATACTTTCTCAACAACTTTTTTTCTGGAGTTGAATACTTTCCTAATTCTTTCCTTTCACCAACACATGTTTATAACCTCTGTCTTCAATTGAATTTGGTGCAAAGAACATTACAAGTTCCAGTTTTGCAGAAGCCAAATCTCAGGATCTGACCCGTGTCCTTATTATTTTACAGCTGGGCCTTCACAGTCTACACTGAAAAACAACAATGGTGAGTGCAGAAGTTCTCTAATTCAATAATGAGTTTGACATTTACTTGTTCCACTTAAAATATCTCTAAAAGAGAAAGAATCAAGTAGAGAGTTAAAAAGTTGAATTTAAAGCACTTTGTAATGATCCAAGTGGATTAGTAGTGGGACTATCAGTGCTGTTATATATAAATATATTAACGATGATCACATGGTGAGAGGCTGCTGTCTGGTGGACTCATAGTAAGAGAAATAACATAATGATTTTCTCAATTTAAAAAAAAAAAATCTCTGTTTAAAGCTTCCTTCTAAGCCATTATCTGCTGCCTTCCAAATTGACAATTGCATTTTCTTGAGAAATACTAGCTATCCTTGTAACTTTTCTGATATCAGTATAAATGTATTCTAATATCATTTTAAATTTATTTAAATAAGGCCTTTTTTAATAACATGGGGATATTTCTGTTGTTGAAGGAACCACACCTCTCAAAAGAATATTCAGGTAAAAGAGAATGCTGGGCTTTAGTTTTTTAGCTATTCTAGCGATGCAATGGCTATGCTAGATGGTCGGTCCACCACTTTGGTCCTGACTAAAATATCTGATTTATTTGAGGTTATGCATATTTAGTTCTTATTAGCAAATGTTAACATGCTAACACACAAACTTAATAAGTAAACATGGTAAAGGTTATAGTTGTTAAACATCTGCATGTTAGCATTGTCATTGTAAGCATATTAGCATCCTGATTTCCAGAGAAAGACCTTGCTTTTAGCAAACATTTGGCCCACAGTAACGTGCATTACAGTATAGTACATGACCCCATTAGCAGACACCAGAACCAAAACCAAACAGAATACTGTACAAACCTGTATAGGTGACAGCTATTAGTTAAACCATCATCAGAAAAATACTTGCAGCACTAATCACCAAAACCCTGCAAAGGGATACTTTACCCATGCATTAATGTATATCATGTAATTATAGTGGATAGCCAACCTATCATCAAGCCTATTTACAGTGATCCATGAACTGTCCCCTCAGAAGAAACTGTCCAGTGCTGTGACTCACCAAACACAGTCACCTGGTTAAAATTAGTGTGAAAATAATGAGGTAGAAATCAGTGACTCATGCTACTGAGCTTTCCCTCCTCAGGCATTTCTGCTGCGAGACGAGGGAGGCACAGGTCAGTTGGGTGACGGACATCATCAGGATGAAGGTAAGATGACGTGCAACAGAGATCTTTGAACTAGAGTGAGGGATGCACTCATGCAAACGCTTGATGAAGGAATTTAATAAGCAGAGCATGCGGTGACTTTAGGAGGGCAGGAGAAATATGTGTTTCTGTCTTTTCTCTAACCCTTTTACTGTTACTGCAAACCAAAAATATCCGTGAATGTGACATGCACATTGCGGACAAATCCTCCTTTTCCCTTCCTTATTTGGAGAAAAAATACATGAGATTACGACCGGAATAAATCATCTTTTACAATCTATATCTCAAAACAAGGAGAAATGATAAATCATATTTTCCCCAATCATCCATTTCCATTGTGCTATTAGGCAGATGAAATACATAAATAGGGAAAGAACTGTAAGGTTTTTGAGGTCACTCAGCAATAACATAAATCATTTTATGTGGAAAAGCTGTAAGAATAAGGTCAAGGCAACTGTAACAATCACATTGTGGTACTTAGCCCCCAGAAACAGCTAAGTGTTGTCGCTGTCAGTCGCTGACACAGCACATACGATATAAATAATGCAAGGCAAAGCAAACACAGGGAGAGCAGCTACGGATGTCTCATATTTTTTTGTTATTATTTTTCACTCTCATATTCATCCCTAACTACTCAGTGAAAAAAACATCTTGTTTCCTCATTAGACTAAATACTCATTGTGCCTATTCTGCTCATTTCCAAGTAAATTACTAACTTGAACATCACACTCATCCTAAACTGAAAGATCTAACCATATCTTTAGATTTCACCGCTCTGTATTGTAAGCTCAGCATATTTAATAGGTATTAGCCCTCTGTTCGGCTTCCTTTGATGGGAACCTGTCTGCAGCACGGTGTTGTTTATCACAGGTGCTTACTGTAAAAGCCTTTTAGTGCCTTAGTTTGGGTTAGCAAGTAAAAAGGGCAACACTGTCAGGGAGAGATCGATCTAAAGGGGAAGGCAATTTTTGTGTGGTGTTTCAAGGTGTTTATTTCAGTGTGCTCAGTGACTTTTCGCCGCTCTTCACTGAAGCTCTTAGCTCTGCAACAACTTAATCTATAGCAGACTGGAGCCGGCTAAAAATATTAGGATTCTCCTCCCAAATCCGCTAAATATCAGGATTGTCAGCTTCCAACACAGGAGCTTGTGGGAAGGACACAGGACTGGTGGGAAGGGCAGAGAGAAAGTGTAGATGAGAAAGTAGACAGAGAGCACTTCAGTGTTCTTTATTTCCTTTCTCTTACCTGTTAGTGAGCATTGTGCTCTGTCAGTTTCCATAGCAACTGGGGATGGAGGACCTCATTTTGAAGCAAGGTGGAATGGCTGGTGGTGGTGGTGAGTGTCAGAGGGTTGGGGGAGGGTGTAAAGGTCCAAGGACAGGTCCTAGCAATGATGAAATACAGATTTGTTAAAGAGAGACAGTTATATAGGTCTGGGGGTCACACTGATATAAAAGGAGAAGTTGTTAAAGAGAAAGTTTAGCCAGAGATCAAAACACCATTCGACTGCTGCGATGGCACAGAGAACCGTCGCCCTCTGACTTTCCCTCATTTTTAAAGATGCTTATTAGTCAAGCCAAAAACAGCAATTTCTACCTATACATCTTGTACACTGACTCTACAATTTCTTTTTTCTTATAGTAGTTATTTATTAGTCACGATGAAGGAAATGTCTACGTAAGTGTGGAGATGTGTGTTTATGTGTATTACCCTTCACTTTGACATCTGTAAAGGCCATGTACAAACAGTACCATTACAAAACATACACAACTTAACGGTTCATTAGGTTACTTTTATAAAAAATACTTTTTGTCATATTTTCTCAAATTTTCATTATATCCAGACAGTACTACATTAGATAGATAATCTGTGAAAAAAATGGCAGTCCCTTGCCTCCTCTTAGTGCTCCTAAAAGTATTTGCAACATTCCACCGCACCCAAAGGTGTGAACTCGGATCAAATTGTCGACCAGGACGGCGCTGATCAAATATAATAAAAATAAAATAAAGATTATATTACTGCATTGCCTATTTCTCACCTTAAATGTTTTCAGAAACATATTTTAATGTACTGTTAAGTTGTTTAATTGACACTGCATTAGAGACTCCCCGACTTGCGTTTGTCCCATTGAATCCCCATCAAAAATAGTTTTTTATTACCATACTAGTAATTTCTGCTGAATGCTGTGTGTGTTTTCAGTATGGTTCTGACCTCTGTTCAAAGACCGGTAACTCAAAAGAAGCTGCAGATAACAAATTGTCTGGAGGGAGAGCTTTAACTGAAGGCCGGAAGATTCCGATTCCAACACTCAACCACAATACCAGCAAACAGGTGAGAAGTCAATGACAAAATGCATATATATATATATATTAGTGTTGTCAAACGATTAAAAAATGTAATCGCGATTAAACGCATTAATGTCATAGTTAACTCGCAATTAATCGCACATTTTTCTCTATTCTAAATGTCCCTTGATTTCATTTTAATGCTCTTATCAACATGATACGATACTTTTAAATCGGTGCCTGAACCGAAAGATTTATATATATATATATATATTTAAAAAAGGAGCACCTTGTTCAATTGTATTTGTCTTTTCTGTATGTTCAAAAATATAAAACAAAAGAAGGAGCACAAAACGGCAAAAACAACCACTGGATGGGAAAAGGGTATTTTACAATGACTTTGAATGCACCACGAGGCTGGCGAGGCTGAGTCTGTTTTTCAGACAACGGCAGCTACAGTCTGGTGTTAGAATTCTCTCCAGTGAAATACAGACACACTTTACACCGTTTAGCTGTTAGCATTTTAACCGTGTCTACTCCAGGTGCTAGCTAACGGTAGGCTAACGTTACCTGCTGCTAAGTGTAGTGTTGACGAGTGTCAGGTGCGGCGATGTTTCGGTTCCCTCTAACGTCTGTTTTCGGAGCATCAGAGAGAAGCGCAGGCATTTCAGTGGCACCGAAATCCGCGTTGCTATTCGGTCCGGTTGATAATGGTCGTTAAGGCACCGGTGCCTTATATTAGCCGGGTCTCGGTCTTGCTGACAGTTATTTTGCTACAGTCAAGTTACATTGAGAGAAGCAAAGGAATATGTTTTCAATGCTTCATCTCAAGATTTTGTTAAAATGTTTCACACATTCAAAACAAGTTCAGTTTCATAACTTGTTACCACCACTGTGATGTTGATGTGAATATTTAATTTCCTATGTAAATTTGAGTACAAAGAACTCTACTGACATGACAAATGTGGTGTGATTGCTCCTGTAGTCTGTGGTTGACATTTTAATCCAGTCTACTGCAATTCATCTTTATCTGCCATATTTGCCCACAGCTGTCAGACAAGAGGATTTCTCTTGTTGATGGCAACCCAAGGCCCACCAAGGGTGCCACTCTCCCCCCCAAGACAATCACCACAGCCAGTTGCCTGAAGCACAATGACATGCTCAAGGCCCCAGAAGTCCCACTCAGAAGAACCTCTGTGGATGCTGGCCAGCCTCGACACCTCCCTTCCCCATCCCCATCCTCATCCAGACACTCCCAGCCTATGGCTTTGCCTCTTCCTCCTCAGGGTAGCAGTAAGACCCTCGGCAAGAGACCTGTTCTGGGTGGGGAGGTTCTGATGCCGCCTAATCTGATGAATGAACTTAACTTGGTGCTAAGCAAGACTAGTCGCAGTGCCAAGAGCAATGACTGACAGGAAGTCAGGAGAAAGAGAGGTCAATTTGAAAGGTAGACAAACCAGATTCCAGGGCTGAGTATTGAAAGAAAGACATGGAGACTGACAGAGAAAGACCACACGATGCAGATGGAGCCAAAGGAAGTTGGTTTTATGAGGGAGGGGATCATAGCCCGAAGACTGCATTTGAACTTGGATATATAAAGGGATGCCGATGCACAAGGGGATGTGGAAAACAGGTGCAGAAGACATTGGAGGTCAGGGAAACCTCTGCTGGACATGGCGCTGGCCCAAGCACTACAAAGCGTGATTTATATGATGCTCTTCTAAACCTAGAGTGTTACAAAAAATATGTTCTGCTGTCAAATAAATACTCCAAAGTGCTTGCTTCATGCTTTTACGTTTCCAATTATTTTGTAAAGTCTGTTTTGACTACATCTGAAAAGTATTGTGATTATTTTAATCATTATACAGTGACGTTTATTTTTGAGTTAAACATTGTTTACTAGCACTTTTGTGTTTTGTGTTTGTGTTCCTATATTTTTTACTAATAGTGGCGAAGTCTGCCATCACCACACCAAATGGTATAGGCCTATATATATACTGTAGAATACTTGTGGTTTGTACAGGAATGATGCATGTTAAATTCAAAAGGGAAGAGCAAGTTTAGGGCCTGCTAGCCATTAACGGTGGATGCAATATTAGCTGGTAAAGGTGGGCGATCTTACAAGTAATCATTTATTTGTAATTATTTTGTAATGTGTTTTTTAACAGTTACCCACCATTGTTTTCATTGTAACCATTAGCTTTATTGCTAACTAGCGGTGTTTGTATTTCATTATTCTGTGGAGCACCACTTTAAACTTTGCCCTGGCTGCCACCACAAGTCATTCAATGTA
This sequence comes from Sander lucioperca, assembly GCF_008315115.2. Taxonomy (NCBI): domain Eukaryota; kingdom Metazoa; phylum Chordata; class Actinopteri; order Perciformes; family Percidae; genus Sander; species Sander lucioperca. The sequence goes on from NC_050189.1 coordinate 3,592,318, forward strand.
CAGTATAAATATAGTAATACATATTGTAATTTGCTTTAACATGCTACATTTCTGAACATTTTAGTGCTGTGTAAGTTCAGTGTTATCATACAATCACAAAATAATTCATGCTAAATGCCAAAGATATAGCTAACACCCCTCCACGCTAGCTTGTTTTTACATGTTTATTGGTAAAAGAAACACCTCAAAATATAAACAAAATATTGCTGCCCTGGAAGAGAGTGAGTAATTAATGATTTGCAAAAGACTTAGAAAAGTTCCAGGAGACTTTAGATGTCTGGTTCATGTTCAGTTTTGATTGAAAGTTTTAAGTAAACACGATTAAAATGGACTATGAGTTACCAAATGTGTCACCAGATGAATAGTAGTGGATGATATTTGCAGAAAAAACGTTTACCAGACATTTTTTGCCTCCTCATACCCAGTTTGTAGTTTAGTACATTCAAAGTTTAAATACATAGAATTGATGAAAGAGTCATCTGAAGATGCCACTTCACAGAAACACCATCAAATTTCCACAAATAATAACACCATCAAATTTAGTAATGTCATGCTCATTCAAAAGCAGGCCTTGAGAGATAAATTAACCTGAACAGAAACATAATTTAGCTTTTCTGTTTAGGTTCAGGAGTAAAATTAACAGTCCTGAACAGATTACAATCTAACTTTTTTGAATTTCCCATTTAATGGTCTCTGTTAATACTGTGTGGGCACACATATTTATTATTGACTTTCACTTTAGAAAACGATAAATTGAGGAGAAATACTGTGCTCTGGTCTCTCACTAGAGCAGTGCAAATAAAACATTTATATCTTTGCCAAAAGCACTGGCTAAAAATTACCTTTCCTGTGTTTCCACAGAAATGCAGATGGTGCGAACAATGGAGATGGTAAAGGTGTCAGTGTGCAAGTGTGTATCAGAAAGAGAGATACAGGATATAGTTTTTAGAGAAATTGCCAGTTTTATACTTTTTCACAGCAATGAAACTACAAATACACCCAGATCCCTCAGATAATTACAGTTAGGTAAAAATAAAATACCGCATGAAGTAAAGCCATTAAAATAATATGAGAATGAAAGCATCAGTATTAAATGATAATTACCGTCATTGCTTTCAGGTTTATTATGCATCATGATTGGATTTTTTTTTTTCTGTTAAATTGCTAAGAGCTCTATATCTGTGGTTTATACCCATTTTAATATTGCAACTTCCCTCTGCAGGTTTATATAATTCAGTCATTTGGGCTGTTTTCTCCAGGTAAATCTGCTCATCTTTATATATAATGATATCATTATTTTTAACAAATTCAGCATTTTCTCGAATGAAATGTAAGAATAAACTCCCCATTTCATGGCACACGCTGTTGTTGAATAATGTATAGCCGTCAGAAAATGCACACGTAGGCAATTGTCACACAGGTTCCTGCATGAAAAATTCATATTAACATTTTATTTTCATTATGCCAGTTGCTTGTCCTTTGTTTCATATCCTCAAATTCTAATCACAGAGCTGCCACATTTGTGCATCATGGTCTGAGCATTTCTCATTAGGGCTTTGTTTGAACTGTGCAAATATGTGTTTTCTTCCCTCATCCATATTTGTTATATTACTATGTTCATTGCACTAGTGGAAATGAATATTTTCCTACTGAATTGGAGAGTCATTTTAGTTCCATCCAGCCTTGCTTCCTCTGGCAGCAGCAGTACTGTACAGTATAACCTCTTGGTTCTGATGTGCGGAAATATACCACATGTGCCTCTGACTCATTTGTTGAGCACTAAATGCTATTTCCTTATAATCCCTTTACAATTCTGCATTTCACTCTCTTTTCATGTCTCCTGTATGTTCTTGCACAGACGCCATACCATCTCAAGGTCTCCTTTGCGTCTTTCCTCGGACTGTCATCTCTGTGCACTGTATATTTACCTCTTGTGTCCTCTGTGTCTGTACATCCCAGCATTTTTGCCATCCCTCTGAGGCCTATAGTGTACGACGGTCACCATATGGTGTAAGAAAGTTCAGTGAAAAGCTCTGCAAGGTCATTATACACATTGACCATATCACTCTGTCGAGGTAACAGCTTGCGTGGCTGCAGTGATGGAAAATAACTAAGTACATTTGCACAAGTATTATGCATAAGTACAATTTTAAGGTACTTTATTATTTTTATTATATGCGTTTATTGTAATCCACTTCACATCGAAGGGAAGTATTGTACTCCACTATCTTAATTTGACAGGTAGAGTTACTAGATACTTTTCAGATTAGCAATGTATATATAAACATATAATAAGCTTATAATGTACAATGCATTGTTTGGATGTGAAATTATGTAATAACATTTAAAAAAAAAAAGAAAAACGAGAGAAAAGTTCTTAAAGTAAATTAAACCAATGTCACATATAATATAGTCTCGCTTTGCCAGACCCTCCTCCCGCCGCGGAGGAGGGTCTGGCTAGTCCACATAGCAATCCGGGATAGGAGAAAAACGTGCTCTGGTTTATTGGCATTTCTTTAAATCAATCATAATCGTCATGGGCAGTGCAAAGCTCCGCACAGAGCTGCTGCAAAATAGCCTCGGGAAGGAGCTTGTTTTGGTGGAACGTGTACGTTCAAAAGTTGTTTTAGTCGTGCGAGAGAAAACTCAGATTGGACAGATAGTCTAGCTAGCTGTCTAAATTTACCCTGCGGTGATTTCTGGAGGAAACAGACATTGACGAAAAGACATGCATCTGGCAGAATTTCCTGCAGCCCCGCAGCAATCCCAGAAGTGGAACGTCGCAGATATAGACTATATATAATATAATATCAGTCACATGCACTTTCGGATCCTTTTTTGTAGTGACACTTTCACCCATTAAAGTATCTGAATACATCTTCCACAGCACTCATTGGCCACTTTATTAGGTACACTTGTACATCCAATACAACAGCTGTGCAGTACAGTACATTTTACCTCTATAAAGCTCATGAATAATATATTTTATGGTAGAATTGCTAGAAATGCTTGAATTGAAATGGATTGTATATGTGTACCCACTTACAGTAGTGTGGCCACTGAGGTTATGATCCCCATATAGAATATGATGCATTGTTAAAGATTAAACTTACCAATAGTATATAAAGTGGCAGTTGCAATTATAAAATGCTGCCTCCGTGTTAATGCATTCATATTTGTAATAATCCAGTAATATAATATTAATGACAATGATATAAATGTCAATTTTGTAGAATTCATATTTATACTTTTTATACTTAAAGATCCTTACCTGTGGTTGTGCATGTGTTCACTCATTTACTACAAATCACATATACTTTACATCACATTTAACACATTTTGCAAACCATGCTAATGTGTTTAAGAAATGTTGATGTATTATTCATACTATCCAGGCAGCTATTGGCTTCCATTCATATCTGTAAAATATGGAAATGAAGTAGCAGACTCTTAAAACTAGCTTGAGTTGTGAAATCCCTCGCAGTGAAGATCAAGTCTACATTAATTTTTATTATAAATTATGAGGTAATTCCCTGCAGAATTTGCATCAATTTGCATTTAAACTGCAGTGCCATCAGGCAGCAATCATTTTTCTTTTTTTCTTTGACCAAATGCAATGTGTTCACTGTGATGCAATAAACAACTCAAAGTTTTAAGAGGCAGCTAATTGATGAACTCATGCCTGGAGCAGTACAACAATCCCAAAATCTAAAACTGTGCAGCATGTATTTAAATTTGGTCAACAAAAATATAAAGACTAAATGATTTGTAGAAGCTAACACTTGAAAACACACAGATATGGTGTGGATACAGTGATAATAATGCTGATGTGCATTTGCCTAGAATTTACTTGTAAAGGAGCACTTTTATATTGTGGTATCACTATTTTTAGTCATGGAGAGTGAAAATCTGAAGCTGTGTGCTCATAGTCATACAGTACATGCATGCAGAGGTATACAGTAGCAGAGTATGTGAGCTGTATGCAATGTTCACAGGGAGTGATGAAAGTGAGAGCGAGAGAATAGGGGAGGGAGATTAGAGAGAAAAGGAGCGGCTGATATGCTTGAGAAAGAGAAAATTACAAGTTATTTCAAAAGAACAGACATGAGCTCTCTGATTTGACATGAGATGCTTCTCAATTAAACCCTCAATAAGTCTGTTTTTTTCTTTTTTTAAACGAGGCATGTTGGACTTAATCCAATGCAGTTTTGAAATGTGGAGGTTATTGATCAGCCCTCAGCCTTGTGGAAGTGTCCACTGAGGGCCCCCCCCCCCTGAGGCGCCCCGGTCTCCCACCATCTTCAAAATGAAGCTGAAATGCCACTTTAGACATTTGAATTCTAGTCTGGTAAGAAGCATGTCCTCATGCCCACTTTCTGAAACCGTTGAACAATTAAAATATATATATCCTTTGCACATATGCTTCGTCATTTTCAGAGGTAGAAAGAAACATTTGCTAAGACACCATATTGACTTAAAACACACCAGATGTCCACAACGATAGAGAAGCAATCTTCTTTGCTTTATCCCAGACCACTGTAAATCAGATCACTGTACTGTTAGCTCTGACATACTGCAGCTGTATAACATGCACGTCGAGCCATGGCCCCGGTGATTTACATTTCCAGAAAGGGTAAGCCTTATATTAATGGAGCCGTCCATTTTAGCAGCTATAAATAGCTCACTACATGAAGTTGTCCTACTGCTGGCCGCCTTTTTACGCTGATCCACACATTCTGCCTTCTAATCTCAATTCTATTAATGTCTCGGGTGATATTTACGACACATGAACCCTTTTAGCCTGACACGGCTGTAAAGGATATGTTCAAACCAGCCAAGCTTTATGTAATTAAAAGCCTCTGCAATTGCAATTCAACTGGGATTGAGTCTTTAAAACCTCCATCAGTTTTTTTCCCCCTACTGGCTGAAGGAGGGAGCGAGTCACCACAGGGCTAATAAAGAAGGGAATGTTAAACTGTATGTGTTTGGGTGGTAACCTTACTGTACTGTAGCATATTCCTATTCCCAAATAGGTTTGATATCACTGTATAGTAGGCATAGTTTCAACTTATAGGACAATTCCAGCGCAAAATTAACCTTGGGGTTAATAACACACATGTACCAAGTCGACCGTTCTCTGGGACATGTTTTCATGCTAATCGAATGTGTATTTAGCTTGAAACAAGCTAGCGCGAACCGGTGATTAGCTGCTAACGCTACCTTTCGGGGCAGAGGGTAAATCGCTATTTTATACCATTAACAAGGCTCAAAATAGCACCACACTTCAACAGTAGCATAATGAGGGTCCCTAAGTGTAAACCGAAGCATTGAGAACTTTGTAAGTGTACAGACAGTTTATTAAAAAGATAGATTATAAAGACAGTAGCGTTCATGTTAACATGCAGGCGCCATCTTGGAAAACTCATGATCAGTTGAATCACGAACGCTGTGTTTGAGCTATGTTACTGGTTGCACGGCGTTCGTTGTTAGACTGATCGTTACTGTTTTCCAAGATGGCACCTGCATGTAAAAATGAACGCACAGTTCGGTTGGACTAGGACACGGTACGTATCGGTGTGATCGCTAAACGTGCCCTGGTCTGGTTCTTACCTTACAGATGAACGGGAGTCGACGAGTTCCGCAATGTAATGACGTAAGCGTGCTCTGGTCCTAGAAAAAAGTGAAAAGTTAAGACAGATTCAACATTTAGAGAAAACCGGATATCACGCTGCGGTGGCCAATCATGTAAATGGAGATCAGACTTGTCAGTCTGTTTTAAAGGGGTGATTGAATGCAAAACCGATTTTACCTTGTCATAGTTGAATAATGACATACATAGAACCTCAAAATCCCATTGACACCTCTTTCCTCTGCAAATCTCACAATTTGAAACTGCCTCTGAAAACGGGCAAATCTCAACCAGCCGCCTAGTTGACGTCAATTCGGTGGCTCCTCCTCATTTGGCTGTGGTCTCTATCTTTGTCACGCCCAAACATTTACATAGGTTACACCACTGATCTGAGGTCAGCTTAGTCTTCTGAATAGGTTGCGTAGATCTCAGAAATTGTATACATTGTTAATCTGCTATTTTACACTAAATTCACTTCTGAGACTTTTTAATGCGAGAAATGTAGAGGTAACTATGTAGAGGTCAAATATGGGCCGTTTTACGAAAATGTATGTCTAATTGCAAATTTTGTCCGACTGTGTGTCGGAGTTCAGCGGCAGGTGCTGCCTGTGTTGCTGCCTCGCCGCCGGATGGAGCTCCGTCATGGCTGGCAGCCCACGGCACTCCATACCCGCGCAAAGTCACCGTTTTTTGGGTTAATGGACTACCAAACACCGCTGCCCTGACAGAGCTCCAGGGTCTGCAGCTCCCCTCTTCCTGCTAAATGGCCGGTGTGTGTGTGACTGAGAGCGCGGTCAGCGAGCTTGTTACGCCAGCAATCTCTTACCACAGGTTCCAGTTAATTTTATAATGTGTGTAGCTAATTATAATGTGTTGAGTTATTTAAACAAACGATCGGGGAAATAAACGCCTCTTGTCCGCGAGTCTCATTGATAGAGCCTGCGGCTGGATGGAGCTCTATCAATAAGAGCTAGCTAGCCTCCTCTTAGAATTCCTCTGGAATTCCCAAAAATGCATTAAATTGAAATCGGACACCATTGTTAGCTTTATAAGACCTTGGGGTAGATGTTATATAAGTGGCGTGACGAAATTCAAACTGTAAATATACTCGAATTACGCCGAAAATGAAGCTAAGTAGTCGCGATCTGTACACATAGGATTGGAGGGACAGTCGCAGCTAATGAAACCCCTAATGTTCACAAAAATTCATTAAATTGAAATCGGACACCATAGTTACCTTGGATGTACCTTGGGGTAGATGTTATATAAGTGGCGCGACGAAATTCAAACTGTAAATATAGCTACTCTAGTTATGCCGCGTAGCCCCGAGTATTCCAGTAGTCCAGTTCCCAGGGAAACGGTGACTTTCACTGGGTATGGAGGTTGCCGCTTTCTCGTCAGACTGTGTGGAGCTCCTAGCTAAAGTCCGACACGTCTTACCAAATTTGCAATTAGCCATCAATTTTCGTAAAACGGCCCATATTTGAGCTTTATATAGTTGATTTCTCGCTTAAAAAAGTCTCAGAAGTGAATTTAATAATGAAATAGCCCGACAAACAATGTATAACTTTGCAGTGTCTGAAATATGAGACCTGCTGTCTCATCTCCAATGTGTTCCTATGGGGGTCGCTCAAACCAATCAGCGCGCAGCTCATCTAAATATTCATGAGCATACCATATTTGGAAGAAAAGCTCTTGTTCCAAATAGAGCCATATTCACAGGGTAGTTAAGGTCCTAATAAAATAGCATTCGGGCAATTTTCAGCCCAACCAATGTTACATTCCCTATTAGGAGACCTTAAGGAACAGTGTAAAATACCCTATATAATCATTCAATCACCCCTTTAAAGCAGTGTGAGAGTCTCGTACTGTGATCCTCTATCTCTGCCACAAGAACGTTTCTAAAAAACTACAAGGGTAAAAAAACAAACACAAGCACGTAACTGCCCAGGATAGACTCATAGTGGACAGTAAAAAAAAAAATAAATAAATAAAAAAAACTGTTTTATCCAGCGTATTCGTATTTGCTAGGCATCTACATTACCCGCAATGCAACTTGATCGCCGCCAGTTTGGTCAGAGGTTCAGGTTTGTTTATGCCAGTAGCGGCTAATAGCCTTGAACAGCTATACTCAGCAGAGATGAGGAGCATGCTACAAAGATCTGGTAAGCTTACTTCTTTCTAAATCCACACCTTATTTTTGCTTTTCGACATTTTTGTGACCAATGTTTTGTTGCTGACACAGGAACATGACGTTCCCACTCTTAAGCTTGCATACAAAGATCTGATTGGCTCGGTAGTATTAACTCAGTAGAGTTACTAAAAGTCAGAATAGCTTGTCCTCTGCTGCATTGCTTTTGATCATTCTCTTTTTTATTCTGTCTCTTGCAAGTCCACCAGATTTATTGGCATCCAATAATAAATGTCTGGAGTACCCCTTTACATTACATTACATTTAGCTGACGCTTTTATCCAAAGCGACTTACAATTGCTATAAATGTCCGAGGTCACACGCCTCTGGAGCAACTAGGGGTTAAGTGTCTTGCTCAGGGACACATTGGTTGATGTATCGCAGTGGGAATCAAACCCGGGTCTCCCACACCAAAGGCATGTGTCATATCCACTGCGCCATCACCACCCTTTAAGAGGTTTATGCTGTCTCTCCACTCTGAACATTGTGTACTGCAGTGGAGGATAATGATTCTAATATTGATACAACCACAGCTGGTGGGTTCAAATAACCAGAGGTTGGCTAGCTGTATATGAGGGTCTTTGGGACTTAGTGAGGGTTCGGCACCTTTAGAAAGGGAGAGGGGGAAGGAACTATGAGCTGACCAGGATGGACCTGCAAACCCTGTGGTCATTTCCATTTAGTAATCCACTCCAGAGGTGGAATGAGAAGCGAGGCCGAGCCGACCTCTGCATAGCACCGTCCAATGGGCTCCCTTATTTCACAAGCGAGTGAGCGAGTACAGGAATGGGCAGGAGAAGAACAAGGTGCAAGGAAATGAGTGACAAAAATTAAACTAATGGAAATGGCGAGACTGCATACGTGAGCATTTAATATAGCAAGAAAAAAAGGTGCATTAGCGAGAGAAGGATAATCCTTGATGATCTTTTGACCCCTGTATCCAGATTCCCCGTATTGGCTTTCTGTTCGTGTGGGGGACCTTGACCATCCTGTTAAAGCAGGCAACCAGCTCCCTGGAGTGACCAGCAGCACACCACATAAGACAGCTATTTGTTGTGCACCATCATGCCCCCCAGCTCTCAAAACCATATCATCCCAAGGACACAGCTATAGATTGGGCACCACTGATTTGAATTGGGGATACGAGCATAATTTGTTGCCTCATTCTCAATCCATTATTTATTTATCTCCTTCTAATTTAGAATGCCAGTCCATTCACAATAACCTTCATCTTGAGACTGTTTGGTCTAAATTAAGTCATCAACACAGGGTAGGTACAGAAGTGACAAACTGGATAGGGATTTAAACATTTTCTTGTTAAAGATGCATAGAGTTTCTATAGAGTGGCAGAGTTGTCCTCTGAAGTTTTGGTGTCCTTTACTGGTATTTGGTATACCTAATATCTAGCATACTGTCTATATACACACACTAAGCTACCAATCAAAGAGTTCAGATATATCATCATTATTGCATAAAACTAAATTGGTGAAATATTAGTGAGTCAATATGAACACCTCCCCTGATTATTTGGCTTGTTTAGATAGCTGTCAAAAAGCTGCTTTTGGTTTCAGATGAAAAGCATTGTAACAGCAAAGCACCAGTAACATACAGGTGATACAATTACTGCATACATCTTGGAATTTTCCAAATATGTTTTTTTTTATTATATGGAATAATTCAGTATTTGATGTGCCAAACTGTGGTCAGGACAGGCACATGTATGTACATAGACTGTTAATATTAATGGACAAAGCATCCGGTTCGGCGAAGTACTGCAAATGCGGAAGTGCCTTAAACCTGCATTCTATCTGAATTCCAGCAGGGGGCGACACGTGCAGTTGCAAAAGGAGGTTGGTTTCTGTAGAAGTCTATGAGAAAGTGACCTACTTCTCACTTGATTTATTACCTCAGTAAACATTTTCATAATGAGTTCATGGTCTCAATCGCTAGTTTTAAGTCTTCTGCAATACAGAATGATGTTAATTTTTTTAATTATGGTCTCGTTGATTTTAAAATCGACGATAAAGCAGGGGTTGTTTTAGGGCGTGGCTATGATGTGATTGACAGTCCGCGGCCTGTCTTATATGTAATATAACTATGGGACAAAGATATATTTAAAACCTAGCTAAGCTAAATCTTACCTCAAATTATGTAGACTAGCTTTCAGCAGCAGTTGCATCCAGATTGCCAGTGAATGTGTGTAACGTAGAGTGTAAACAGCATTGCCAACTCTCAGCTAACGTCACAGTCCGATAGCGCCCAACAGTCTATGGCTCCTCCCTCACTTCTCCCTCTCGTCTAAAATCGTCACATCCGCAACTACGATGGCTGCGCCTGTAACGGCAAACTCGACGACTCATAGCAGAGCTCCACAAACCAATGGGTGATGTCACACATGCTCTGTCCAGTAATATTAACAGTCTATGGTTTACACAGTGTTGGAGTGAGATAAGTCTCTTGGTTAAAGGGGTGATTGAGTGATTATATAGGGTATTTTACACTGTTCCTTAAGGTCTCCTAATAGGGTATGTAACATTGGTTGGGCTGAAAATTGCCCGAATGCTATTTTATTAGGACCTTAACTACCCTGTGAATATGGCTCTATTTGGAACAAGAGCTTTTCTTCCAAATATGGTATGCTCATGAATATTTAGATGAGCTGCGCGCTGATTGGTTTGAGCGAACCCCATAGAAACACATTGGAGACGAGACAGCAGATCTCATTTCAGACACTGCAAAGTTATACATTGTTTGTCGGGCTATTTTGTTATTAAATTCACTTCTGAGACTTTTTTAAGCGAGAAATCAACTATATAAAGCTCAAATATGGGCCGTTTTACGAAAATTGATGACTAATTGCAAATTTAGTAAGACGTGTCGGACTTTAGGAGCTCCACACAGTCTGACGAGAAAGCGGCAACCTCCATACCCAGTGAAAGTCACCGGTTCTCAGTTAGTGGACGACCAGGGCTCGGGGCTCCGCGGAGCGCCGGAGCTGCAAGCTAGGCTATGTGTCCCATTTAATAATAATCGTTGCTACACTTTCGGCATAACTTTCGTATATTTACAGTTTGAATTTCGTCACGCCACTTACATAACATGTACCCCAAGGTCTTATAAAGCTAACTATGGTGTCTGATTTCAATTTATTGCATTTTTGTGAACATTAGGGATTTCGTTAGCTGCTACTGTCCCTCCAATCCTATGTTTACAGATCGCGGCTAGTTAGCTTCACTTTCGGCATAATTAAAGTATATTTACAGTTTGAATTTCGTCACGCCACTTACATAACATGTACCCCAAGGTCTTATAAAGCCAACTATGGTGTCCGATTTCAATTTAATGCATTTTTGTGAACATTAGGGATTTCGTTAGCTGCTACTGTCCCTTCAATCCTATGAATCGCGGCTAGCTGCAGGCCATGGAGCTCCATCAGGGCCTTGGCATTTTGTAGTCCAGTAACCCAGAACCGGTGACTTTGCGCGGGTATGGAGCGCCGCGGGCTTCCCTTCGTGATGGAGATCCAGCTAGCTCACAGCGAGCCGGGGTCTATGAAGTAGGACACGCCGGGCGGCGAGGCAGCACCGGCCGCTGTCACGTAGCCTGCTGAGCTCCTGCTGAACTACGACACACAGTCGGACAAAATTTGCAATTTTTGTAAAACGGCACATATTTGACCTCTACATAGTTGATTTCTCGCATAAAAAAGTCTCAAAAGTGAATTTAGTAATGCAAGAGCAGGCGAACAATGTAAAAAGTGTCTGAGATTTGCGCGACCTAGATTTAGAAGACTAACTGACCTCAGATCAGTTAACTAGTGGCCTATGTAAATGTTTGGGCGTGACAAAGATAGAGACTAGAGCCAAATGAGGAGGAGCCGCCAAGTTGACGTCAACTAGGTGGCTCGTTGAGATTTGCCCGTTTTCAGAGGCAGTTTCAAATTGTGAGATTTGCAGAGGAAAGAGGTGTCAATGGGATTTTGAGGTTCTATGTATGTCCTAGTTACCCACTAAACTGTCATTATTCAACTATGACAAGGTAAAATCGGTTTTGCATTCAATCACCCCTTTAAGAAATAAAAGTGAGACTATGTAACTTTTGACAGGATAAAAAACTGTTTCTTCTTTCAAATGTCAAGTTAAATTCACAAGAAATGAAATGCGCTCTTGCTTAACTCAATATGCTCCGCAGTTTTGTCACAACCTTACCTTAGTCTGGTAGCAAACCTTCTGGGTAAGTGACACTGTTCACTGACTAGGTGACCCTCCTCTATTTGTGCTGCTGTCGAACTACATTTCAGAATTTACTATTTTTCCGTAAATTAATGTGGCCACAGTTGCCACTATTAAGCAAAGGTTGTGGAGTCTTGCTTTAAAGAGCAACACAATGTAACTTAAAAAAATGAAATATCACATTGTTCTTAGTTTAACTAAAAAATAAAATGCACTTTTGCTCAAGTCAATACAAAAAGGTTTTTTTTCTGCTACATCCTTACTGGGTCTGGTATGTTAGCTAACTTTAGCTAGATGTTGCTGTGTAGTGAGCATAGTTCTCTCACTTTATCATTTGTGCTATAATGTTTGTATTACCTATTGTAGCACTAACATTTTTTCGATAAATGTCAAATATGGCTATAATGTACGCAATTGAGCAAAAGTGACATCTCGTGTAGAATTGGTGCAGTGTTTGTGTTGCTTTCAGCCTGTTTATCTTACATAGCAGCTTTAAACCCAGCCAAGAACAGATGTTTTGCTTTGCTGGATTTCTCCTGGCTGCTTTCAATTTGATGTTGTCTCAGCTTTATTTTTTCAAATTCCCTTTTTTCAAATTGTGGCCTAGAAGCATGTTTCTTCTTCTTCTTCTTCTTCTTCCAAGCTTTTTGAACTTCACCACTTCTTTGTTCACACTGTAGCTAGCCTCAAAGCTTTTTCACAATAATGTGTCCACAAGTCTGAAGGCGCAATTAGTCAGAGGAAGAAACAATCACAGAATTCCATCTCTAATTGATATTAAGCCCTTTTATATGCAAATGATTGAAACAGATCCAATCTTGCCCTTTTATTTGATAAGGCTGTGAACTCTATCATAAGACATATCATATAACACACACATCTCTCTGCATCTTCCCTTAGCTAGGCTGGTCTTTTTTTTCCCTGATGGTGAGATAATGACCCTCATTGGTGTGTGAGATTACTGCTTAGCAGAAGAACAACAATGACTGCTAATTACCACCTGAAAGACTAAACTGGGCTGATAGAAGCTTCTTGTGTGTGTGTGTGTGTGTGTGTGTGTGTGTGTGTGTGTGTGTGTGTGTGTGTGTGTGTGTGTGTGTGTCTGTGTGTGTCTGTGTCTGTGTGTGTGGCTGTGTGGATGGGTGGGTGGGTGTATGGGTGTTTACGTGCATGTGGTTGATTTCCCACTAGAGGATATAAAAGAGATCATGATAGACCATGGATGCAGGGCAAGTGCTCTAGCGAGACATAGTTAGAGAGGCAAAGAGACAGAAGGGACGAATGAAAAGAAAAGGCAGTGATGATGATAGAGTTGTTCCAGCTCACATCAACTGTTTTCTTTTTTCCAACTCACCACAAACTCATTTAGCAGAAAGACACCTTCCTTAGTCTGACCAGTGGACATCTGTATTACACATCTATACTTTGTTCTGGCAAGAAAAAGCACACCTGATTTTACAGCAGCACCATTGTCAGAAAACACAACCTAGCATAACACAAAACCACACACCAGTGATATTTTCACTGTTGCTAGAAGATGCAAGGTGTTGCTTAAAGGGGAATGAGTCTCTCAGACGAATCAGTATTTACAGTCAATGTTGTTTTTTTGTCTCACACTTTAGAGTACGCTTACAAAAATGTTAAAAACACTGTCATTTGCACCGCAGTGTAGCATGAATGGAACACCTACTAAGCCCATTGTCCTCTGAATTCATGCTTTCCCGGCTCTTCTGTCTGTGCGCCGCTTCCCAGCTTTGTTGGCTTTGATGTGTCTCTGTTGTCCTGACTGGGGTCGTTCTGTGGCCTCCAGCAAAATTTGTCCCAATGAATATTGGATTCACCTTGATTGCCTATTGGTTTGGTTCAATATGGCATGCATAATGAAGCACAATGCAGCTGCATTAAAAATGCAGCCCGACAGCTCGCCAGAGGAGTTAATGCGCACCTGTAGTTGAACCTTCAATTCAGAATGGACTCCCGCCCATCTGGTATCTTTTCATCTTTGCTCTCACAGCTGTACCTTTAGCCCGATCTCACATCACCTCTTTAATTGATCTTCCATTTTCCTAACCCAAGTTAAAAGTAGGTCTCTGATGGAGATGCCTTGGAGGGAATTGGATTAGCCATTGGAAAATGGTTAGAGACAGAGTCATCATCGAACACGTGTCGATGTTATCAGACCTCCAAATGGATACCTTCTTGTTGTGTATGCTTTAGTGCGCCAGTTCCCATCCTTTTTGGCTACTATGTCCTTAAAGCTGAAGATGGTGTCCTTAAAGCTGAAGATGGTGTATATATATATATATATATATATATATATATATATATATATATATATATATATATAATATAAAAAGGTTAAATTCATAAGCAATGAAACACCATTTTTCAGTTCAATATAGTAAGGGGCTTGGCCACTACAGCCTTATTTGGTCTGGTAGCTTCTGGTGGCTAATGTTAGATAGATGGAACATTTTAAAATAGATGCTGTGACTTTATGGCTCTTCTGCATTACATTTAAACATGACGGTGTCTTTCAAAGCTAAGTTCAACCAAAGTTGCAGTTGTTCCATTTAAATGATTTTTACATACAGTGGCAAGCTGCCTAGCATTACTCATCTGGCTTTCCTCACTGCTGTTTATTGAAACTAAATCCTTCTGTTGTGTGATTATACCGTTTTGTTTCTTCAAAACTTGCCTTTTCTTTTAAAGCATGAAAGTTTGCCAATGTTTTTCTTATAACTCCCAACTCCAATCGAACGTTTCCTTCCAGCCGTCCTTGGATTAATCCATTTTCTCTCTCCCTCTCTAACGAGCCTCTCTTCTGCTTAATTAACATTAGTCAGGGCTTGTTTATGCATACTATTCAGGTCATGAATAAACTAGGGACTGGAACTAGTTTCTTTTGCATTCTGAGAACTGTTCAGTTCCTCCATATTCATCCTGGCTTATCGGGTGCATTTTCTGTGTGTCCGTGTGCGTGTGTGTGTCTGTATGTGTGTGTGTGTGTGTGGTTTCTTAATGAATAGAGGAATACTAATGGTGGTAAAACAGTGATTTCTCCTGCTGATTTTGTGTAATGTATGGTCCTCAGAGCTCCTTCATAATTGATAAGTCTTGTGGATGTCCCACTGCTGTTGTGCACTGATGGTGGTGTGCATGTATGTGTATGTGTATGTGTCTGTGGAAGTGCAGTGTTTTGGGTGGTGCCCGGGACGCCGGAGAAGTCTGTTCTTGTTATTTCTGCAGTAGCTCCTGTCAATTCCTATTAACAAAAGCATGCGCCACCGTCTCCATAATGTATGACTGCGGATTGTGGAAAAGAATGGTGTCAGATTCTCTTATGAAATTGAAAGAAAACAAAGACATAATGTAATTGTTTACAAAGGGAGAATGGGATGATTACATCTGATTGTTTTCCATCTCTCTCAGAGCAACAGAAAGAGACAAGAGAAAGAGATGACAGGGGCCCAACGCAGTGCAATCTATGAAGTAGTGAATAAAGACAGACAGACGTTTGGCTTCTGCCTGTACAGTACGTATTCTTTATCATAATGAGAAATGGTGTTTATAGGTCTCTGCTTACAACTTTGCTACAAAGATATTTGATTAATACTGCTAGCCAACACAGGTAGAGACAAAAAAATGACTTGAGGAGCAGAGCAGAAAATGAAAAAAAACAAAGCTTTTACTGCTTGTTTTAATTGAAATAGGTACATTTTGTGAAGACAAGAGGAAGCGCTGACTACTGGTGACTGTCTGCAGTGGAACTTTATGCCTAGTTGTTTATCCTCTGTGTGCTTGTATATATTTGTATGCTCATATGTATGTGTGCGTGTAAAACAACAATTGTGACATCTCCACTGCAGTGCACCTGCGAGGTCCTGGAGAGCTAACGCACAAACCTGGAGATTACCTCAGGGCCCCGCGGGGTCTCCCATCACTCCTACACAAACTCCCGCAGTTAAACACATCTTACTCACTCGCTCTTTCCTTCTTTCCTTGCTTTCTGTCCTGTTGTTATGCTTTCATTTTGAATCATTGGACTCCCTCTGCACCTTCGCCGCCATCACATTTTTCACTTGTCCTCTCTTCTCACTCCATCTTTTCTGCGCTTGTCTCTGTTTCGCTTCTCGCTGTTTCCCAGGCATCGTGCCAACCTGAGGCTTCACTGTTTTAACTCTTGCAGTCCATGGCTTTCACAAGGTTTGACGGAAGGAATACAGACAGGCAGGTAGAAATACAGATTAAACATCATATTGGTTGAAAATTGGGGAAAATAGCCACACAGGTCCACTAAAACAGACCGAATAAGCAAGTGTTTAAAGTTGAAATGAAAATAAAGGTGTTAATGCTGATACTTGTGCAATATCCATGTGGCCAAGCATCTAATATCAATTTCATTCCAATGGACACAGAGGCATTTATTATTGTTTTATATTATAATTATGTTTTGGTGTACTAAGAAAAAGCTGCATAAGAGACATTAGAGTTAACTTCCAGGTCTGCAGAAGGAGGTAACTTGTTTATTATATGGGAAAGAAAACAAAAAAAAAAACATGTCTTGAAGAGCATAAAGGGCCCATGTTTCTTTTTATCCGTGCTCTGTAATTACACAATAACAATTGTCAGATAAAAAATGTGTCTAGAAAGCATCTCACATTGTTTAAACAATCCATGGGTCAAAGGTAGCTTTTTATTTATTAATTGTTGGCTTTTTAGCAAAACAACAGCAGAAGCTGCACAGCCGAAGAGACTAGCAGTTATTAAGCCATTGTTGTAATAGCTGATTCTTTCTAAAAGGGAAGGGAGGGACAACACATTAACAAATAAAAGAGCTAACTTTCACTGAATAGTGGGAGATTTTGTTTCATTCTCACTTCTGGATATGGGAAACAAATCTATTTGGTCTTTATTGCACCCACCATTGGCTGCAATTATTATCAGCATGCAAGCCGGACATCGAACAACACATTTCTGTTATTGATGACCCAGATGAAACGTACCTGTCAATATTATTCTGTTTCATTCATGCACTGTTGGCAACAAACTGCAGTGAAAAAAATAATAAAATATCCAGAATATAGTGTTGCAGAGGCTATTGGCATGGCAAAAACCTGATCTTGTAAAAGGTGAAAATGAAATAAGATCAGAGTTTGCCCTTTTCCTTAGTCTTCACTAGAAATCTACTGTACTGTAAAAGACCCTGTAGTGTAATAGCTCGAGGTGTGACGAGGATGACGCGAGATTAAACGTGATGAGACTTCTCATCGAGGTAAAAAGTGTCTTGCGGTATCAGTACACAAGCAACAGCCTTGAAATTAGCATAGAAAATCCCCCGGCCGTTCTCCAATGTTGACTCTGAGTTTACTTTTGAAGAGCGATAGCGGAAGAAAAAAGCTGCCTGTAAAACCCAGCGTTAGGCGGCCGGGTTGGTTCAGTGGGTAGAGCAGGTGCACATATACTTAGAGGTTTATGCCTCGACCCAGAGGTCCAGGGTTCAAATCTGACCTGTGATGATTTCCTGCATGTCTTCCCTCTCTCTCTCCCCTTTCTCACCTAGCTGTCCTGTCAATTAAAAGCGGAAAAGCCCCCCCCAAAAAAAACAGCGTTAGAATGTTAGAGTACCACCGCTCTCTCTCTCTCTCTCTCTCCCTCTCTCTCTCTCCCTCTCTCTCTCCCTCTCTTGGCCGAGACACACACACGTCAGTAGCTCACGCAGTCCACTCTCTTTCTCTGTTAAAATGAGTGGAAAGCAAAACCTAACTTTACTTTTAATGATATTAAACAAAGAGAAATGTTCTCCCTTCGTTCTATAATGGTCATAAATCGATAGGCCTACTTCCTTGTTTAGTGCTGCAATTAAAAAATGCAGAGGAGGAGAAAATAGCGTCCGTCTTCACAAAAATCATCTCTTGAGTGTTTGATGGTAATTCATTTGTGCTTTAGAACGTAATCACTGTGAAACAACAGTAACATAAGCTTTATTTCTCTCGGTCTACTGTACAAATTCAAGTACAAAACATTTGGTCTCAACTACTGCCAGAAAACGCTTAGTTATGTTGTAACCTTGGTTCTCGGAGTGAAGAGACTCTCTCCACCTACATATGGAATAAGTAACAGATGAACTGTTAGTTATACACGAGAGAAGCCAGTCATTTGGGTTCATGGCACAACCTTTCAGTGCTCGGTTTTCAATTTGTGTCTTTCGATTGAATAAAGGACTATTTTTCCAGTCTTATTTCTTCATTGAAGTTTCCTGTAAAATAGTGTTAAAATCTCGTCTCGATCTCGTGAACCCAATCTCATGTCTCGTCTCGTCTCGTCTCGTGAGCTGGGTGTCTTGTCACACCCCTAGTAATAGGTCTCAGTTTCAAGATGAAATGTTGAAATGTAAGTACATCCATCCATGAGGATTTACTGGTTAGTGGCGAAAGCAAAATATAAGAAAAATATAGGAGTAAAAATATAAGAAAAAGTCAGAAAAAGTGATAAGATCAAAATAAGTTTGTGCAATGATGTGAAATTGGAGTTGGAATGGCAAATAAAGCAACATTTTACTTTTTCTGACAACACTACCGTTCTGGGTCCTGACCTCCAGACGGATATCAAATTTGTTCCCGAATGGTGAAATGCTTTCATGATCCACTACCTCTCCTCAAATTGAATCTGGTCTGCTCCTTCCTCTGCTGATAATAACGGGAAAAAATGTCTCAGGTTTTAAATTACAGATATAGAAAATATATACATTTACATCTGGGACGCATGTTGGAAATCACAGAAACATGTTTAATGAAACACTTGATCATGTCTTTGGAGAATAACTTCTCCCACAGCTTCCATATAATCAGCTGGAAAATAGTTGAAATTCACACCTCCTTTAGTATTCAGCATCACAGAGTTTCATGGGAACTAATTTATAAAAGCATTCTGACAAATTTATGCTTACCATCAAATCCTAATCGTGATATACAGTATATAAAATGTATCTGATTGCCAGAATCCTTCGTTTACACTGATTTTCTCTGATTAATTAAAACTGACATAGATTACAGTTTTACAAGATCCAAATACTGCATTTATATTTTCATGTACTGCATTCTTTAAAATAATTATAACTTTTAACTAAGTCTCCTTGCTCATCACAGTAGACTTTATCTCTTAGCCTGAAGCGTGTCAGATTTCTCTCCTTGCTTTTCCCATTTATCCCATTTACACTATTTCTAATGCTGCCAACAGTAATGGGGTCAAATTTTGGTTAAAAGAATCTCGGAGAGATTGGGTAGGATAACCAAATGTTGTTTGCAAAGACCTAAATTAATATGTGAACGTTTAATAACATTTATACAATAAGGCAAAGTCCATGCATCTGATTTCAAAGCAGGCCAAGACAAACCACACACTGTATTTGATCTGACTGTGACAGTGTAGGATTCAGTGAGAGGCCTGGCCTGTTTCCTTGTCCGTGCACAGTGTGGCTGTATCTTGTTTGCTGTACAGTACGGCTGTGGGTGATCATGTGGAACCCAGACTGGAGCGCTGGCCATGTTGTGTGTGCTGTCATCTCAGATGTGCACAGAACATTGAGGAGTCACAGATCACTACCCCTCAGGGAGATGGAGTTTGTGTGTGTGTGTGTGTGTGTGTGTGTGTGTGTGTGTGTGTGTGTGTGTGTGTGTGTGAGAGAGAGAGAGAGAGAGAGAGAGAGAGTGAGGGAGTGAGAAAGGGCTGGTTATTATTTTACTACTTGCGTACTTCTCACCTACCTTCTTCAGTCTTGCTGTAAGCAGCCTCGCATTGCACCATTACCTTACCGACTCAAGCCACCAGTGCTTCACCTGACAAACTAAAGTCCCATGAGCACATTACCTGTTTATCTAAAAACCAGTAATATGGAGGCTACCAATATTAACATGTTAACAAATACTGTTGATCTGTCGTATTGACTGTCTTGATTTGCCCACCTGACACAGCGTTTGTTGTTTTGGTTTTCTGGTCCGTAACTCTGCTCTCATCAACCCCATTCCTAGCGACCAGGCACCTTTAGATAAACTGCCATATGCTACTTGCCCAGCACCTACTAGCAAACAAAGTTAGCATCAAGGTGGTTAATATAATGGAGCATTTAGCAGCTAAGCCTTTTCAATATTTTTCTAGCTAAAGAAGCTAAAAGAGTTATTTTTGGACCTACATTTGTAGGTAGTAAGTAACTTTTAAGTTGTCATGTGGCCAGAAACATGACTCCAAATGAATGCTAATGTTGCTCCATGTCTGCTGGACATGTAGGTAGTTGTTGCTAACCATTTAGCAATAACAACTGTTTTCAAATCATGATCTGTCAATGATTTTTGCTTGTTCCACTGTCCCCAATTGGCCAAAAATCTAATAAAAAAATATTTGAATCTCATGAAGATAAGTAAACCATAAAATATGTCCTCTTGATTAGAGTCATCTAGTGAAGTATAAACACATACCATTATATGACCCACAGGAATTTGCGCTCTAAACCAATACATGATTTTATAGTTATCTACTCGTTAGTGATGTCACTTTTTTCAGTTAGCCTTAATAATGTCGAAAGTTGCAGCATCCTGAGTGATTTCTTTCTTTTTTGGGGCATTGGTCTTTAATTTTCATTTGGGTCTCTGTCAGTCTCCATGATATGACATGTAACTGCACTTCACAATCTGTCAGGCAAGTTAAAGTCTGCTGATGGTTAAGTTTTCTTTGCCATGACAATCTATACTGTATGTACAGCTCTGACTGTGTGGGTTGATGTCTCGCTCTGGGTCAGTGTGTTTAATTTTAAATTATGCCATTCACCAGGGCAGAGAAGCAAAAGCAGGAAAAGCAAAGTCAGTGTCTGCACAGTTCATTGCAGCATTCAGGCGATGACTTATCAAGCTAATTAATTACCACTTTACCTGAATGTGATCTCAGCTCTCTGCCTGAGAAGTTGATCAGCTGCAGAATAAAGAAATATTTCACTGCTTGTTGAGCTTTTATTTTTGGCATCAACAAGTCATCATTAGCAAACATAGTTCACAGCACATTACATACAATATCTGAACCAGTGGCATATAAAAGGATTTTTCGTCTGTCTCTGACTGTCCATCAGTATGTCTCGCACATAAACAGAAACACGTGCGTCGACAATAAAGACCAGACAGTGATGGGTTTTACATCACTGCGAACACGAGATATGACTAATCACGATTATACGCGAGTAGTCTATTCCAGGCCGAGTGAGCCTATCACTGCATAATCAGGGGGAGAGGAGAGAGAGCGAGAGAAACTCCTGTCACCAGATATTCGGGTGGAACCTAATATTTGCATGACTGTGTGTCAGATAAGGAAGGAACCATTATAGCGTGGCACAGCCATAACCAGGGGGCATACAGACAGCAAGGCATTATGGGGGCTGATTGGGGATGGTGTGTGTGGTGATTCCATTATAGATGGAGAGGAGATGTGGAGGATTGAGAAGTTGCAGTGAAAAGTGTGTCAGACTTTTCATGCAGAAACATTGAAAGTATTTCTACAGTATCTGGCTTTATATACAGTGAATAATGAGCAGTCTATGACATCAGTTCTGCCTCGCGTTTTGGAAAACGCCCAAAGTAGACACAGTGGGGTATGCATACAGTTGATAGTATTGTATTGAATACTTTGCAAGCCTTATAATCATAATCCCCTTAACTCATTGCTGTTATGTTTGTCGAGTGTTTTATGTTGAAAAGCTGATCTTCACTTTAAATCCCTGAACTGCTTTCATTTTTTTTTAAGTTCTGCTGCAACTAACTTTTGGGTCTCTGTCACAGCAAATGAGTGTCGTGGAGAATTATCAACACAGGCAGCTTTCGGCATGTCACCTCCTCTCTCAGTATGCAGGCACATGACTCTGTCTAGACAATGGCGGACAGGCAGCTGCCTCCGAGCACGAGCACACACACACACACACACACACACACACACACACACACACACACACACACATACATACACATACACATATGCACGCACACGCATACAGACTCTCACTGCAAAAGTATTCTGTCCCTTTCATCTTGAGTAGTTGCTTTGGATGACCAAAACTAATAGATGAATGTGACCGGCTTATCAATCAAGCCGGAGGAACAGGAAATCAATGAGCGCAGGCAAACATTTAGAGGAATCTGACACATAACGTATAATCTAAGCTGTGTGGATTTCCGTTTCATAGCTTCAATGATGTCCAGTGAGATGGCAACATGTTGACCCAAATTTCCTTTGACAAGCGTTCACAGCTGCCACTTACACACTCACCCTGTCACCCTCAACCTGATAACCAGCAGGTTGCATTCCTAATATCCTTCTTTTTTCTTCCTCTGTCTCTCCTTATATGCCTATCTCTCACCACACTCTGACACTTCCCTCCCTCCTCCCTTTCACTCTCTTTTTTTAACTTTCCCTCCACGTTAACATCCCCCAGCCCAGACGAATGCACAACACCACTCCTATTATGGGCACCAAACATGGCATTTGAGACACATAAACACAACGGCGGAAAGCAAACAATAATTAATGAGACAAAACTTTTTGCTGTTTTCTTGACAACAAAGCAAGTGGATAAAAGGGCAGGGGGAAACATCTGGAAAGCCTGATGAGGGCCTTATAAGTGGGACAGGGGATGAAAATTCTTCTGCCTTCTGGGCATATTAGCAAATGCTTAAAAAAAAACCATCTCAGAGAACTTTTTTTATTTTTTATTGAGGAGAGCTCTCTTTCGGTGGGGCCGCTTTACTGGGTGGAGGGTTTTCACCACGCAACAATCAAAGAGAATTTGTGAGCAATGCTTTAGAACAATCTGGACCTATATTTAGAGAAGGGAATGAATCCACCGGTGCAGGCAGTAATCAGAACAATTAGGAAAGCAAATCAAAATAGACAGATACAGTCCGCTTGCTGGAGGCCATGTTTAAGTTCCGCCTTTAACCCCCTCTTCTTCCATTTCTTATTCTTTTTACTCTGGGAACTGGTCTCATGTCCCTCTGCAACTTGAGCTACATCAGTACAATCAATACCAAGGTGGATTCTGACAGCACATCTTCACTTCTAATGGACCTGTGTCTGTGTGGATTTTTTTTGTGCACGAGCAAAACTGATGTGGTGTTTCCATTATACTATACATGTCTCCGTCCAGCTACATTGGCCCGTGGCGTTATTCGCTCCGTAGTCTGTCAAAGTCAAAATTCGTAGCCTCGGGCTCGATGCAAAGATTTGCACCTGGCATACCCTCTTTTCTAGATTCAAACTCAGAGGAGCAGACCCTGGGCACTATATCAGTCTTCATTTTCTCACAGTGTATCTCTTTTCATGACAAGCTTTGCTGTTATTGTCCAGCATCATTCATGACATCTTTGTGGCTAATTTGTTCCTTTCCTATGCAACACCTCCACTGATATTTTCAGTATCTGTCTATTCATATTCACCAATCACTGATGATGCTTTCCCTTGGTCTGTTACAATCCGCAGACCAATTACTTCATCTTGGTTCTTTAGTTCAGCACCCCTGTACTTCGTGTTCACATAATTATTCAACTTCTTTTTCAACTGTGTCTGGAACATTTTTATTCTCTGGGGTCATAAACTAGCAGATAAATCAGACTTTTTTGGCAAAGTCTTAGATGAAGATGGAAAACAAGCATCTAAAAAGCAACAAAACACTGCTAATGCAGACAGACAAAACAATCCTGGGATTTCAACACTTTAAAGCCCCTGAAAACTTGGTTTCAAATGTCTACATAACATTGAATATGAATGACTAAATAAGCAACATCCATCCATCCGTCCATCTTCGTCCACTTATCCGGTAACGGGTCGCGGGGGCAGCAGCTCCAGCAGGGGACCCCAAACTTCCCTTTCCCGAGCCACATTAACCAGCTCCGACTGGGGGATCCCGAGGCGTTCCCAGGCCAGGGTGGAGATATCATCCCTCCACCTAGTCCAGGGTCTTCCCCGAGGCCTCCTCCTAGCTGGACATGCCTGGCTCCTTTGAACGCAAAGGAGCAGCGGTTCTACTCCGAGTTCCTCACGGATGACTGAGCTTCTCACCTTATCTCTAAGGGAGACGCCAGCCACCCTCCTGAGGAAACAGCCGGCCGCTTGTACCCTGGATCTCGTTCTTTCAGTCATGATCCAGCCTTCATGACCATAGGTGATGGTAGGAACGGAAATTGACCAGTAGATCGCGTGCTTTGCCTTCCGGCTCAGCTCTCTTTTTGCACAGTGCGATAAAGTAAATGTAATACCACCCCCGCTGCACCGATTCTCCGACCAATCTCCCGCCCCATTGTCCCCTCACTCGCGAAAAAGACACCAAGGTACTTGAACTCCTTCACTTGGGGACAACAACAATCAAACTTAAAATTAGAAAATACAAAAAACAAAAAACACAATACGTATGTATTTTAATATGTTTTTAATGTTTACTTATTAAGATTGAATAACAGTCAAAGAATCAGCTAATTGGCTTCATCAGGACTGCATGGGTGTGGTGGTTTGATCAGATTTGATTGACAGAGTCCAGCAACATAAGTAAACAACCCTTAAAACTCATTCAAATATGGCTAAACCCTGATTGGTGCACAGAAGTCTGTGACATTAACCTTTAATTGACACAAACACAAATACAGATGTATTGTTGTAATTCCAACTAATGGCTTGGTGGATAGGACATTTATAAAATATCTTATAGCTTTTTTGCTATTTCACTCAATGTAAGGCACTTTGTTTATGAGTGTCAGCTGCCTATACGTTGATTAATGTGTTTTGTGCTATAATGCTTCAGTAATAACTACCACAGCCATTAATTACCTTTGAGTGACATCAAATCACAGTTTAAAATCTTATATAACCCTCATTTAAATTTCCACAGAGAAGTAATATGAAATAATAATATCGGATCACATATTTTGCGCCACTGAAGTTTTAGCTATACATACATACCTGTCAGTCCCAGCCAAGCTCAATGTAATGCAATATATTCCTGAGCTAGTTTAAGAACAGACAACCCTAAATATAATGATCTTTTTGTGGGTTTAAGAAGCAGTTAAAGAGATCAAACTCTGGTAATGATATGATATCTGACCATCTAAATAAAGGCTTTTTAAGTTTGCCAGAAGAATGCCTTGGACCTTTCTTCTTTGTGGGCTAAAGTAGTGTTTGGCAGGTTAGCATAATCAGGTATTTCCAGATTTTAGGATAAGCTAGTTATTAAGAACGTATTAAAGGATTTACTTACTCTGGTTGTATACTGTATACTCATCCATACATATTTGCAGTTATACAATATATTAACATGCATCAACTGTTTTACACTACCAAGAACTAAAAACTTTTTTCAGCTGTGAGCAGCTCCTCTATTTCCTTTGTGTATTTCATTGTGGGAGAATGGTATGCATCACAGCACTGTTTCGAGTGTACTTTATTCAGTCGATTCTTCAGTTCTTCAATTATACATACTACAATGGTAGTATATAGGTAGTGCAACTCAATCAAGCCCCTTAAATTGGCTGCAAGACTCTGGCAAATGGATGTGAACAAGCAATGACATCAGCAAGGAACTTAGCTTGTCGTGGTACAGTAGCTAAGTAGGCAGTATAATACATGATAAGTTTGTGTATGTGTGTAAATCCTTTTCAAATGTATAGCAGGTCAGTGCTGAGGACAAGTATGCATGCCCTGTAAATGGCGAGATAAATAAAGATGAAAGAAAGAAAAACATGTCAGTAGGGCCCCTCTTCACTTCACCACTCCTTTACTTCACATACTTTCAACACAAAGTGTGTTATGCACACTGTGCATCATAAAAAATGTAGTCTATTTACCGTTCCTATGTTGACATTTGAGAGTTGACCTTTGAAATCAAACGGTCGCGTAGGCAGGGACCAGGGATGGCATTAATAAGGGAATTTGGCTCACAGTGTCGATTTAAAAGTCCATTAACTTTGCAGAGCTCTCTGCATACCAACTCTGCTCTGTGTTTTCCCCCAGTCTACCGCAGCTAATTGCCATTCAGGGTAGGGACGGCTATAAAAGTTCCCATTTAGCCATGCACAGAGGTTCCTAGGTGCACCTTGTGGTGTGGAGACAATATAACCCTTTCTCCAAATAAATAAGATAAAGAGGGAAAACGGGTCTACAGGTGCAACTGATTCTGCATGCTGAGTGCAATAGTTAGTAACAGATGTTATTATTATATGAACTAAATTCCTGATCCCCTCTGTGCAGTTTCCATATTTTGTCTCTTAAAATCGCAATACATCATCAGCAGAGGGGGATGAAGGGGTGACAGAGGGAAATAAATTCACAAACAAAAATAATGATGGAGGCGATAAAGTACATTTTCTGCTGTTTGCTGAAAGTTTGGAAAATTTACTTGCAACTTCTTGCTTAGAGAATAGATAACACTGGGGATGGATTTTTTGTTTCTGCAGAAATGTGGTGTTCTTTCTATACAATGAAGATGCAACTCTAACTCGACATATGCAGACCAGTCAGATTTTAGATTTTAAATTCAATCTGTCTACACTTAAATCTATTTTTTCACTTTGCTGCTCACTAGTAATTTGGCCTTCTTTCTTCATAACAGTTTTATTTTAATGCTTTAAGCTATTGACTAAAACACACCTCATGGTACACAGTCAATCCTAATAAATAAAGATTTACCAATGGATAATTTGTCACTGTGACTGACGAAGCGTTCAGAATCCAGACACATTTCTTTTACACCTAGGTAACAATAGAATCTTAGTAAATTGTAAATTCAATATCCATTATTATAGCATAGTTATATCAGATGATTTTGTAATATGCAGGATCCTAAAGGTAAGATATGTTTCTATTTCACTTCATTTACTTTGGAGAAGTTCAGTACCGATGTGTCAAACTCATTAGTCATGGTAACTGTACTTTAGCAGAAGTAGTTAGAGTAGCCAAAAAATCATCAGAACATTGATCAGAACATTCCCATATAAATATTAGGTTGTGTCCATAAAAATATATATACATGTATTGTAAAAAAAAATAATAATATTTTTCTCCCAAACTGTGTGAGAGTAAAACGTATGCAGCATTAGAACTAGTCGAAAATTACAATTTGCTCGAAGGAGTTACTAAAGCATTGACTAAATCTACATCACTGCTACTCACCTCCTTGCTTTAGTCAGCATTATCACATAAATATATTGCTAATTTATGTTGTTTTTACATTTGGATTTCACAATGCACAACACATAATGTATTTAATACTGTAATAACAATTCTGGCAATCGTAACATAGTCAACCATTTTTGCTCTATTAATTTGAGATGCACCCTCAGATAAAAGAAGAAAAAAAATACAATCTGAATTATGTTTTGCTATATTATAGAACAGGAGAAGAGAAGAGGTTCTGATACTTACATTCTTCATAGTCGTGAAGAAAATTGCTGTGAGTGACGTGAAGGGGACGAGAGACAAAACATATTTTGTAAATCAAAAACATACTATTATGATCACCCTTAGTTTTCCTTAAAGTACACACTGATACTGACAGGTGAAAATACATAATGTATAGTATATTGAGAGGTGCTGTCCATGGTGCTGAAGAGAATGGGACAGCAGCCCCCCCTGTGTTTGTTGTATGTACAGGGGAGGCTGCTGTCCATGGTGCTGAACAGGCCATAACAGCTACCCATGTGCCAAGACTGAAGATGTTCCTTATTGTGTGTCTGAGTGTGCATTTGAACTTGCAATTTCCTCAAGTGCTTTTTGTTTACGTTTGTGTATTTGTGTATTTGTGTGTGTGTGTGTGTGTGTGTGTGTGTGTGTGTGTGTGTGTGTGTGTGTGTGTGTGTGTGTGTGTGTTTATGCTCATCTAAGGCTCTTCCAGATCATCCTGCCTTTGTGTTTGCCCCGAGGGCTCCCCTTCATTTTGCCTTCACTGAAGGGAAGCCATGTGTAAAGATGCCGCTCACCCCATTCCCACAACAAGACACACAACACAAAGAGCAAACACTAGCTTCCACTTCCATGCACTCAGCTCTATTACATGTCAAACTATGCCGCAGTCATGAAAGCATGCACTCGTCAACACTCTTCAATGAAGATATGACATATATTGTTTCTAGGAATTCACTGTTGTTCACTGATTTTGTTTTTACTTGAGCAGAGGGAAGCTAAAATATAATTTTAAGTCAAGTTTAATTGTGAAAGACTTACATAAACACCTGTTTAATAATAATAATAATAATAATAATAATAATAATAATAATAATAATAATAATAAAAGTATGGTTTTCATTTCTTAGCATACAGCTGTTTCCTGGAAGTCAACTTCAACTGGGTATCTTCTCCATCAGCAGCAGATGTTTGTGAATCCACATAGATGTCTGAATGGCATACCCTGCTCACATTATTTGCCACACAAAAAAACAAGGAATTGAGTCAACCACTTCCAAACATCATCGCAATACCCCATGTGTGTTTTGGAACTGATAGGATTTGCAAGGGATAATGGAGACCTACAGGGGACCTTTGTGATGGAAGGGATGTGGGGCATGAAGAAAAGAGCACACAAAAGGAGGACTGAGCTGATCAACACAGGCCCACCATGACGACTGAGGATGTCTCATAGTTTGCAGTGTCTGTGACTGTAAGCCAAGTCTATGGCAGCAAAATGGCTGTATTTGGGTCTTTCTTTTTCCCCCAAATAGAGTTTGGTTTTACCACGTAAAAGCCCCTTCCTCCTTTTCTCTCAATTCAATTCTCTTCAACTTCTCTCACTGAGAGTGACAAGAGTGACAAGTAATTATGCTCTTGCGGGGAGGTTTTTTGATAGTGGTGTTTCTTCCTTCCGAGCCCATCTGCTGCTATGAGCATACATTTCTTTCAGATGAATGATCCTTTCGAACCAAAGTGAGTAGTGAATAAACATCTCTTACAAAGTCCTCCTTACTAAAAGATACAGCAAGCATTCTTAAATTCTTAAATATTTTATATATATATTTTCTGTCTGGGGTATTGGATTCAAAGACTGAAGAAGGTAGGGGGGGGAATTGACGTGTGGGGGATTCAGACAGAAATGGTAAGAGGTTGAGGAATAAATTGCAGCTACAGGGAGAGGGAGAAAGAGACTGAGTAATGGAGGGAAACCTGCCGATAACCGATAGAAACACGGTGTGGCCTCCACTGTCATCGAGAGCCAATTTAAACCCCACACATCCATTAATCCCATTGCTGTGATAACCCAACCATAGCCCCCTCCCTGCATTTTTATCCCCCTTGTGTCTCCCCACTTCTTTCCCTATTGACGGATGGGATGCAACACACAGTGAGCCAAGAGGGCCCTGATAACAAGGCTTTCATATCTAGTTGCTCCATTATTGAGATGCAGAGAGGTATCAAGATCGCTGGCTTTCTTGTCGAAGTTTGTCACTGTCTCAGATTCACGGCATAATGCTGAGAGGAGGGCAACGCAGGGATGAGAGGGTGGGATAAGAAGAAGAAGAGGGAGGGGAATAGAGGATACTTAAGAGAAAACAAAGCAACTCAAGCGGTGCTGAGACAACATTTTTGGGCTCAAGAGATGATCCTGGAGGAAAAGAAATGTTGAGGGCTTTTAGAAAGTCTTGTTTAAGGCATACAGTGTTTGATGTGCTCCTTCAGAGAGGTGGGTGGGTGACAAGATCGGGTAAGGGATAAATGTCATATTCAGTCATAAAAATGAACATTCTGTGGCTTGAATTATTTATTCATGGATATCAGGGAGGAACAGTAAGAGACACACAGAGCACAGAAAGGAGAGTGAGAGGACTAAAGGGAAGGGGAAAATCTCTTGACATCAACAGAAGAAAGCGACTCCATTTGTCATCTGTGGCGATGGAAATGATTGTACTCGCAGAGAACGCAGCTGACCTTTGTTTTACATGTCCCCGAAGTCGGTGTCAGAACATTTATCAATGTGAACCAGGAGTTCTAGGCTAAAAATGGAGACGTTCAAACGCAAAACCTGTTTCTCTGGAGATGGTAACATTTGCGAGCACTTAGAGTTAACAAATGTGTTAAAAGGTGCCACTATATATCCAGAGAAACCGGGGTGGTCGCCATAGAAATCCTGTCTACCTTTGTCATTTTTCTGCCACCTCGCTTTGACTTGCTTTGATTATCATGAAGCATCACAAGAAAAGTGCAGATCATCCAGAAATGCATTGTGGATGTAATGGCGGCTTTGTTCCTTGAGAAGGCACATTTAAAGGGGATTATTGTGTGCAGACAGGATCACACTCCCACAACTCTTTGATGCCTAATGATGGGCGGGCGTTTAGATTGATCTGGCACTGTGTGGGCCAGATGAAAGGGGAGTTTTAGACAGGGATCTGCTGCTTTCCTCTAGAGGTCTCTCCTCTCTCCTCCACCCATCCATCCACGTCTCTGCTGCAGATCTACCTTTCACTCTTTATGTATAAATGGTGTGCTGGTATTTATCCGGTCCCAGACCTTCTTTTCAGTGCTTTACCACATCCATCATCCATCAATTTGGCCAGTCATTCCCAAAAGCCACTTCTCTTGAGCTACTGAT
Source organism: Sander lucioperca (assembly GCF_008315115.2). Taxonomy (NCBI): domain Eukaryota; kingdom Metazoa; phylum Chordata; class Actinopteri; order Perciformes; family Percidae; genus Sander; species Sander lucioperca. The sequence goes on from NC_050189.1 coordinate 3,622,971, forward strand.
TTGCTTTACAGTCATTAACAGTGCTATTAACTTTATTATCATCACACTTTGTTGGCCAAGTATCTTGTTTATTGCTCATTTTGCCTCCCAAGCCCTCACCTTACCCTTCTCTTTATCTCATTTTCCCTTCTTCTCTTTCTCATTTGTTCCCCCAACCTTATTTAAATAAAATATCCTGGGAATTTCCCTATTTAATTAACCGTTCAGGTCATGTTCAAGCTCTTGCTCCCTCTGCTTACTCTCTCCTCTGTTCTCTTGATCATCCTCTCTCTGTGGGGAATTATATGCTTCTAATCCATCTATTAAGGATATCAGTGCATCGCTTCTCTGCCCCATTAGGGGTTGTGCCATCATATGACTAAGCATATATCCCCTCCACTCGTCTGAGCCCTAACTAATATCACATCCAATCTGCTCCTCTTGCTATCCGTCTTCAGCTTCACACCCTGCCACGCCAAGTGAGGATGTCTTTGAGGATGCATGTCAAAGTTCACATCATGTCTATGTGAGAACTTTTTTCTGGAATCTGTTGAGGTATCTTTTTTTTTTTGTGAGAGGAAAGTCAGAACTAGTTTTGCCAAAGCATGTTTCATTCAAAGTGGTTTGAAGATCCTTTACAAGTATCTAATGTACAGCCAAACATCTCCTTTAAGCCTTCAAACTGGTTGTCATCTAGATGAAGAAACCTGCCTGCTTTACTCATTTGTTAATGAAGAGCAAAAATGAATCGCTCAGAAATGAATTACAAAGTCTCAAAAACCCCAAACTAAAAATCAAGATACAAGTTGAATTTTTTTTTTTTTTAAAAGAGTTAAGGTTTATCGTTTTCAGATGTTAAGTGCTGTTCATTTGTGCAACACATGAGCTAGTGCAATTACCAGTGAAGATCTGCTCCACATCCCTGATTATTGCAGGATCACACAGTTAAAAACAATGAGGTCTTGTTTACTAGCTGTCAGGCAAAATGCTTTGATTCCTGCAAAAGTTGCCCTCTCTGAGTTCACATGCCGCATGCCAAAGGTAAAATACAGTAGATGGATTTGTAAAACAGTGCAGATCATAAGTAGGCATCCCTCGCAGGCCGTGGAAGAAAGATAGAGAGACATGGGATTCATCTGATCGAACAAAGAACTATTTGTTGTGTTACGGCTGTAAAAGATGAATGTGCTGCTGAGTAAGAATAGAGGAGTATTTGCTGAGACACTTTTGATTGAATTTAGTGCAATCCTCTACTAGTGCGTCACTACACACCCACTCGGATCACACAAATAAATCACCCACTCGGCTGTCTGCCGTCAAAAAAAACCCCACATAAACTTACCCAGGGGAACAAAGCACAAAGTGTTCCACTCACTCCTGAGCAGGGGCCATCAATATTTCACGGCCTTAGCCCAGCCTTTAGGTGAGCATGCCAGCCTGGCAGACTGTGTGCTAATTGAAAAGGAAAGGGCTACACTGATTGTGCGAGGCCATTCCTTTGAAGTTGTCCTCCTCCTTTTTAAATGTTTAAGTAGCACCTGTCTAAGTCCTTCTGCCTCCAAAGTCGCTGCCGCCTCTCAATTAGAGCAGAAACACCTTGCTAGCTACTCAGAGAGGGCTCTGCTTTGTGGCAGAATGAAACAACTTAATTCATGGTTTTTTTATTCAAAAAGGCAAGCCAGACTGTTGTAATGAAATAAATAATTCATATTGTTGGATCATACAGTACAATCTACGGGGACAGATTAAGTCAATGACACGTGGGCAATGGGTGATTCGAGATGGGGGAAGGGGTGAGGTTGCACACGGGTGGAGCAGCACAGCACCTCTGGGTAAAATCTAGTGAATTAGCACATAGAATGAGAGAATAGCAATAAAAGAAGCAAAGAAGAAAAAACACAAAGGGTGTATGGGGCATATAGAGCAGATTGCATGTCAGAGATCAGGGGGTTATTGCTTCTCACATATGAACTGTATATTTGTACAGTATGTGAAACTCATCATTCAGTTTAATTCATATCATTCAGTTCATGATTGCATTTTACAGTATTCAATGTGTGTCCTGAGTGTCAACATAAAAAGAGACACAAACTGGATATGACAAGTATAGAAATGGTTCCCATTGGGTTGCAAGATGATAACATTTCTGGTATTGTTGCTATTGTGTGAAATACTGGATAGTTTTTACCCCATCAGGTCAAATGTTATTTAATTGGCGTAACTATAATGAAGCATAGTAATGCCAAAGTATGTTGTTGCCTTCAGCCTCAGACATTCTCACTTCCCCCAGGCCTCTGCATTCCTGAGAAACTTTCCTGTCCTTGCCATTAACCACCTCACCACCAGATGCCCTTTGTTACCATGATCTCCACATGCACCAGCACACCTGCCTCTCATTTCCCCCTAATCATCTGCCCATTTACACCATTCCTCTGCTAGGTAGTAAATGTTAAGTTCCAGCCACTTTCTTTGCCTGTAACTGTTCTAGTTATCTTATTTCAAAACTTGTACATGCGTTTTCACCAGCTGCCTGTTTCTATTCCTATTCCTGTTCCTGTTCCTGTTCCTGACCTGTCTAACATCCTTGCCCCATTGGACTCCATTGAATGCTCTGCAGTTGGTCTTGGTAAGCCTGTTTTTTTTTTTTTTTTTTAAGTGTCTGAACTTCATCTGCTTTGCCCGTGTCTTTGTTTTGTTGATCAATCCTGTTGCTGTGTTCACAAACTGTTAAAAGTTGTGCAAGGTTTACAATGTAAGTACTAGTACTACAGTGCAACTCTAAAGTAAACACATTTCCGCCTCGCCTTATTCATGTTAATTTGCCCACCAGGGTGTTTTTGCAGTCTGTGTTAATTCGACACAAACACCTGTTGTACAAAACTGTACCCATTTTAGCTAATCTGCACGTCCTCGTGAAATAGGTGGTTGCAGGACTATTTGGTTGATCTGCTGTGGCTGGACAAACTAATGTCTGTTAGCAAGTTAGTTAGCTCAGATGCTAACAGGACAATAAAGTCACACAGTTTATTCAAAACATGTATTTGTACCAACAACACCTGTCTCCTAACCCAGCTAATAAACTTAGATAACTTCCTCCATGGAAGGTCAGCGCTGTCGAGACAGTTTGCTATTGGTAAAACAATCAATCCAATAAAGTGACATGGGAGTATCAGTGTTTGGAACTGCTTATCGACACATTTAACCTGTAATGAGGGGTCACAAGTTAAGGTTAAAAAAGGTTAGGAACCACTGCTATAGAGGTTCAGGCCAACACATGGAAGTGCAATGAATGTCATGGTGGACCTTTCAGACTGCATCCTCGTATTGAATTATATCCATTGTTTTATCTTCCACTACTGATGCCACCTAATGCCCAATTCTGTACGCTCTCACACAGACTAACACACACACACCACCTCAAAGATTGAATGGTTACCACTGCCCCAGCTGTAAGCAACTCCCTCTCCTCGGCATAGCAGTTCTGTAAAAAGATCTGCTGCTGAGAATGTGCCAGCTACCCCTCCGAGACCAACCGTAGAACTGGGGACTCTATTTTCTCTCTCGCTCTCTCTCTCTCTCTCTCTCTCTCTCTCTCTCTATCTATATATATATATATATATATATATATATATATATATATATATATATATATATATATATATATATATATATATATATATATTACACATACACACACATGCATCTTGCACATACACATTCATTCCATGTTCTCAATAAATAGCTAGAAAACAGTAAACACAGCAGTTATTGCACAGAGTCTGATTGCACTGAGGGGGTAAGGGATGTGTGTATGTTTTTATGCTTGTATGGGTGTATGATTTCTGTAATATGTTCACAGCTCTGGGGAAGAAGCTGTTCTGGAGTCTATTTGTCCGTGTGCTGGGGGTTCTCAGTCTGCCTGAGAGGAGGGTGGTGAACAGGGAGTGTCCTGCCTGATGTTTGTGGCCCGCGCAAGAAGACGGCTTGAGTATATTTCACTCAGGTTTGGTAGGGGGGAGCCTATGATCCTCTCAGCTGTCTTGACAACCTGCTGCAGGTCCTTTCTTTCTGCTGCTGAGCAGCTGGAGTGCCACACGGTGAAGCAGTATGTCAGGGTGCTCTCAATTGTGCAGCGGTAGAAGCGTGTCAGAAGTTCCTGAGGGAGCCCATTGCATTTCAGGGTCCTCGGGAAGAACATCTTCTGCTGGGCTTTTTTAATGGTGTGGGAAGTGTTCTGGCTCCAGGTTAGATCCTCCGCTATGTGCACTCCCAGGAACTTAAAGCTTGCCACCCTCTCCTCCACCTCCCCGTTGATACAGTTTATTGTGGTTTGTTTTGTTCCTTCTGTAGTCAGTTATTATTTCTTTTGTTTTCTTGAGGTTGAGGTCGTTGTCCCTGCACCAAGCTGACAGGGTCTGGACCTCTTTCCTGTAGGCTATTTCATTGTCTGATATGAGTCCCACTATGGTTGTCTCATCTGCAAATTTGATGAGGGTGTTGGAGTTGTGGTACGGGGTGCAGTCGTGGGTGAAGAGCGAGTAGAGGGCTGGACTGAGGACGCAGCCCTGGGGGACACGAGTGTTGAGAATAATGCTAGAGGAGATGTGATGATATTGTCCTCCACTTTATTCTCCTCCTTGTACTCTGCCCTATTATTTCATTCCTACTTTTGGTTTTTATTTCTCTCCCACTATTCCCTGCCTTGCAGAAATGTGTGTTGATAAGGGCAGGGGAAGGGAGCATTTGTTGAGAGAGGAGTCTGGGATTTGAGCTGAAGAACATTTAGTGCTGATAAAGAAGAAGCAAGTTCAGTGAAGTATCTGGGAAGAGGAAAAATAGGCAGGTGAGAGGGGAGGTGTTGGCTTTTTTCTCCTTCCCCCAACATAGGTAGCAGGCTGAGTTGCCAGAACCGTATAGAGAGTGTAGTCTTTAAAGGCTCTTTTTGAAGTTGAGCCCGAGGATTACCACGGTTGCTTCCTCAGCAGTGGCAAACCTGTGTCTGATTCCTGAGACAGGGGGAGAGGCAGGGAAGGGAGGAGGCATGGTGCTGAGAGAAGTGAAAGAAGTTAAAGCCCTTGGCAATTGGCAAACGGTGTGCAATGACAAAAGCAGGAGAAAGATACAGGGAAAAAGAAGGTGGAGATGTGCATTGGTGAATCATGCTGACAAATGCTCATGAGGTTCCTCCAAAGCGAAGATTCATGAGTCACTCATTAGTCACAAGCTTGTTCATTATTTAACACCATTCCCCAGTGACTCTGGTGAGCGAGTTCCTATCCAGGGCTCCTTTATACACATCATGCTTAACTTTATGACCTTTCACCATAAGTTACATGACAAAGATTATGAAATGGCATCAACTAAGGTTCTGAATCTTTTAGACCTAATTTACATATTGGTATTGACAATAGAGACTCATTATGCGATAATCACAGGCCTTCAGCATTCTTGTTCAGTCAAATGTGTGATCAGATCTCAATTTAACTTGACAACAAACTGTGATGCTGCAGTGTGGGCTTTTCTTTACCAAGGATGCTTTTTGAAAGGCTTGCTTGAGCTAGCAGGAAAAGGAGTTCGGTGACCTTTCAACTTGCTGGGCGACCAAAACTGTACACGTTGCATTTTTACACCTGTATCCCATTTACACGTTGGATCAACATGTGCTCTGTATCTAAATATCCTATCCAGATAAGGAAATGTAAATGCATGCCAAACATGTTGCGATCAGAACGGCCAGACCACATCTGCAGATGGTCTGGGTTGCCTTGTGATCCGATCTAAGCCAGGTATAAATGCAATCCGTACAGCATGATCTCTTTTTCAAGATATAAATTACGCCAGCAAGTTGAAAGGTAACCTTAATCTGAGCCTGGTAAGAACAAAAAACTGATTTTAAAAACGATTGCTTCCCTTGACCTGGGATCCACCATGTTTGTTGACAAGTCGCCAACCATGGCTACCTAATTTGCATATTGAGATTTAATCACAATTTGGGCAGAATCAAGATTACGACAACGATTATTAGTACCAGGTGTAAATGCAAAGGCCTGTTTATTAAATGTCATTATCCAGATAATGTATCCAGACATTGTAATATCAGCAAGCTAGACCACTTCCAGATGCAGTGTGTGCATTTACACCTTGAATTAACATATGTTACATTGTCCAGGTTAGCCACATACCTATTGCATGTTAAAACAAGGTGTAAATTGGGTTTTAGTCAAGCTCTATGTGATGGTAGGGTGGAGGAGAGTTAGTTAGCATCTTTACTTTTACATCCATCAGCACTTGTGCACTGACGCAGGTGGAGAAGTGAGGGCTAAGGGAAGATAGAGACATGAGAGAATGTACCTGTCTGACAGAAAGACCGAGGTGGAGGGTGTAGGAGGAAAGGGGTTTCTGAGATGGATTGAAATCATCCAACAAGCCGCTCGCCCCGGCGTCCACAGGCACGACACAAAACAGAGCGTAATGGGCTGGAGGAGGCCATGTGTGACAGGGTATAGAGAAGCCAGAGGGAAGGGGCAATGGATGGAAGATGGTGGATGCAGAGAATAGCTATAACTCAGGAGGAGACAAGGAGGGCATCTGGAAAAAGAGTTTCTGAATATTGTATTCTGCCTGATAACATCAGTAGATGTCTGTTAATATCTGTTCTGTCACCTTATTTTACATTCCTCACCGCGTCGGCAACATGGCAGCAGAGCTAATGAATTCAACTGTGAATGAAAGAGTGAGAGGCAGTGAGGAAAGAGTGAGAGAGAGAGAGGAAGAGCACATTGCATACTGAAGCAACTCCTCCAGCCGCGGCTGACATGGAAATGAGTCACAGCACTCTGCTCGACTAATAAAATCTACAGCAAGTGTTATACTGTTTCTCCTTGTTTAACACTAAGGCAGAATGCGTTGGGTCATAACAATGAGGAGGTAAAGATGTTTTAAATGTACTTTCCTTGTGGATCTCACAGGGTTTGTTTCCTTTATACACCAGCAGAGGGGGGTAATGATACATTAAAGAGACAGAGGCTGCTGTACAGCTGCGGCTTTACAGCTCCAGAAAGACTCTTTGGAATAAAGTGAAAAATAAACATGCACCCTATGTGTTCTTCAAGCTTTTGCACTTATGACTTTTAAGGTTGCATTTAGCGGTGTTTATTAGACTTGTTTGTTTTGCTTGTGTTAGCAGCTCCTTTGACTTTAAGCACCAACAAGAGGGTTTATTAGTCATTAAGCCAGCAAGATATCAAGAAAAAGGAGGGGCATTTTTTCCTAACTTAAAGCTTTGCGGAGATGAGGTGGAGTTGGGATAATCCAGTAAAAACACGGCTCATACAGGGGCTATGCTGAGCCCTCATGCTGACTTTCTCCGCAGTGTGTGCAGCGTGTCTGTTGGAGAAGGGGTGTGTGTGTGTGTGTGTGTGTGTGTGTGTGTGTGTTTGTGTGTGTGTGTGGCGAGGTTCTTAGTGTATTTGCAGAGTGACTGGAGTGCATAACACAGACAACATACGAGACAGCTTCAAGCAAAGCAGCGGTGACATGCAGGATTATGTGCAGCTCAAGCTCCATAAACAAATCAACACTGAAGTGGGGACTCTTTCACTGCAACCGTACAATTCAAAATGTGGCTTTAATGTTACTCAGGAAATATGTTGGTTCTCAATATAGAGTATTAAGTTTATATTATAATTTCAAAAGTGTATCCAGCACAGTCAATTCTACCTCTGTTTTCTCTGTATGCTACTAGTGCTGCTTCTTTTGTGATAAAACAGGCTATTAGAGATCTGCAGAGGAAAAAGTGGCCTATGCCCAAATGAGAGGTTGCTGAACGTTTTCATGTCAAGGACTAATTTATGGTATTAAGCTTTTTTCCCTTCTTTCTTATTGAAAAAGCGCTGTTCAGGCAACATTTTATCATGATAAAAAAGGGGTTGTTTCCATAACAACCAGGGTCCACTCTGAACAAAGCACTCAGACTTCTGAGTCCCATGACACAGTCCAGAGGCCTGTACTACGAATCAAGATCAACATGTCCTGGATTTCTTTCAGTTATCCGGCTTCACCAAATCTAACAACCGCGGTCCCGCATAACCTGTATCACGACGCTGGTTATCAACTAGTTCAATCAACCCAGGGTTTCCCAATCCAGCGGCGCGCGCGTTCACATGCGCAGCATGACTAATCGCAAACATCTACCAGAGCCGGATATTTTATATAAGAAGAGCAAACTATAATTCTACATAAATATGAAGAACACAGACACGGTTTTACAGGCAAAATGCAGGAAGGAAAGCTGGCATAAAAAGCCGACGCTGTTATGCGTAAATCACAACGCTTATCCTATCAATATCACTTCCAGTGGTGTAGTCTGTGATAGTAAGCTCCAGGATGTCTATATACCCACTTAAAAATGCCCCTAATGAAGCGTAACATACTTTCGATTATATTTTTGATAGATTTTGAATTGTTATCCGTGCTTTTTTCTAAGGTAGCCTTTTTTTTTTTTTTTTTTTTTTTTTACCGTAAATTGGTGCATAAGTGTATGGAAATAGGAAAATGAAGTCGTTGATGCTTAAAACTTCCCTGGGGGAGGACACCCAGATCCCCCACTATGATATGCCCCCCCCCCTCCTCCCCAAAGGCAGATTCTGGCCAATATACAGTACAGTACACCCACTACAATAGCCTACATTAGACTACACTGGTCACTTTCCCATCAGTCAGACACAAGATCTGACCATAATTACACTTTTGCTTTCCATGAACTGTCGTTGCTTTAGCCTTTTATTTCAGTTGCAACCCCAGCAGTGGTAAGCTGTGAGAGAAAATAAAAATATCAAAACATAATTCTAACCGATGTGCGTATTGGCAACACACGGCTGAAGAAGCCGACAAATAGCCTATATGTAATTCCCTCCGCTTCAAATCTATATCTTTCATAAATATACCCATCAGGGAATGTTAACGGGGTTGTCGGTCTCTCAATGTTTCAACTTTTCTGAGCGCACATCTCTCTCTCCGCCCACCGAGCGCCAGCTGATCTTCTAAGAACAGTGACGCCGTTATCAGTCGAGTATTGATTGGTCGGTAGGCGGTGCTTTTACACCGGTTGATCTCTAATCTCAAACATAACCTGCTCCCGACCAGGTTAGGCGTTCAGCATAAGTTACCACGGCGATTGAACCCGATAACAATTAATCCACCTTCGTAGTATAGAAAACCCTGGGTTGAACCTGAAGTTAGCTCGTTAACGCCAAATCTCGCTTCGTAGTACAGGCCTCTGGAGTCTCCATACTGTTTATGATCACAGCAACAACCTCCTCCATCATTATATCCTCTCTTTTCATTATGGTTGGTGGTGCTATAGGCTGCCTATATACGGATAAGACGAGCATTATTCAATATTTTTCTTATTATCAACAATTTGCCAAAGACCACATGCCAAAATACTTTATTCATCCATTCCTCAATACTTTCTGATTTCCCTACCCTGTCCATTTGTTGTTATCAGAGATGTTAATATTTCAAAACGGGTAACAAATATGTATTTTAAAAAACGGCTGGGTCATTTCCTCAAGAGTTGGGCACTGTAGTTTAAGTAAAAATAGTAAAAATTATATTTTATTTTAAAAATAAAAATCCTGTATAATCCTGTAAATATGTGCTCCTTATGGACAAAACTGCATATTTCTGCTGAAAGTGCGTACACTATTCATGGCAATGTGAAATTGGAGCATAAGTGGCACTATTCATACAAGAGGCAGCCAGTCATATCTTTTGTGTAACTATTCTCTGCATGGGATGTAGTACAATGAATTAGAAATCAATTATTCCAAAAAAAAACAAAAGGCACACGTGCATGTAGATTAAGCTTTATATGGGAGCAACACAAAAGATGTCCAAATAATTCATTATTTCTGCATGCGCAATTGTTGCCATATAAATGTTTTCATTAAACATGTGGAGAAAACAAACAGCGGTTATTTACATGCAATCCGACATGGCAACCAGACGATTTATTAAGCGGTGTCAAGGATCGACATGTTATTATGCTGAAAGTGACTGAATTATTTGTGCAATCACCATTAGTTGTTCCACTTTCCTGTTGTACTTTTGCCAAGCTAAACTAAAAAAAATCCTTAACTCGCATGCGAAAACACTGAAATTCATTGCTATTTTTGAACTAGTGGGACACACAAAGCTGACAACCCTTCCCTACACACACACACACACACACACACACACACACACACACACACACACACACACACCTTCCTGCTGCTGAAAAAAGATAGAGAACCCAGCACCTCACGAAACTCCATCTCTGCATTCTTAAATCTTCTCTTCTGTGAAATAAATTAGGCCTGTGCTGTATGTTGCAAAGGTGAAACCTGCATAGTTGATGGTTCTGTGATTAGCCCAACAGGTGCATGTCACATGATTAACATAATAGCGGTGAGTTAATTAGCATTAGCATATAGTACAGCTTGATCATGTAGGAGTGTTGTTTTCATTCCTCCTGTATGGGGGAGGGGGCGAGGAAGCTGGTGTGTAGCCGTAGGATATGAGGTAATTAACTTATCTAACAGAGACATTTTCTTGGGGCTTCACTTCCACGGAAATTTGGCTTAAACATTATTTTTTACGCCCCATATAGGCAACTGTAGCTTGAAATAATACCTCTGTAATGGGGACAATATAAGTGTGTATGACTAAAATAGATATTCATTAACTAGTAGTATTTCTGCTAGGATATATGGAATGGGAGGAAAAAAAGGGGCGAGCAGCATTATAAATTGTGGCATATTTGTTAATTAATTAAACCCTTATTTGCTATTTCCCCCCAAAATAGTGTAGTGTACAGAAGCAAACAAGCCTAAAATAGGGAGACCAGCAACAGCAAAAAGGTATTTAAGTTAATATGCTCGCTCTGCTACAGTGGCTACAGTTCGGCATCAAATTCACATCAGTGCACTCCACAACTACTGTGGGAGGTTGTAAACAGTGAACCCGGTCCGTGGGGGGGGTACTGGAGTATGATGAATGTATTGACACAGCCGACTCTGTGTTGCTCTTGTTCTCTCCAGTCATTCGGAACATCAAGCGCTCGCCGGTGTTCCCTATGACTTTGCTCCAGCGGATGTAGGTGTTCGCCGGCGGCGAGTTTCAGCCACCTAAGGAATTCCCAAAAGAAGGGCCAGGTCGGGGTAAGTCAGATTCCCTTTAGGTTTTCCTCCTCTCTGGCTTTGGTGCCTCCTTAGAAAAAAGTTGCGCAGCAAGATTTATTAAGCACCCAAGCCAAAAATATTCCAGTTATTTTGGCCAGCCGCTGTCCAGAGACATCCCCCCACAAATCTCACATGTTTGAAACCAGCAACCGGATTTTGTTCTCTCTGGACGTCCTTGAGCAAAACGGTGACCTTGCATGTGTTCTCTCATTGTAAGTAGAGTGCCAGGTAAATACAGTGGTGGGAAGTGACTACATTAACTCAAGTGCAACTTTCATATACAGCATTTGTTCTTTATATGTTTCCTGGCAGAGAATTAGATGAGAAGATGGATATTCTAAATATAAGGCTACAGCTAGTTAGGTTAGCTTAGCACACAGACTGGAAACTGGAAAGTAACAAAATCCCCCTACCAGCACCTCAAAACCCCACAAGTATGTTATATCTTGTTTGTTTTGAATCATACAAAAACCAAAGATTGTGTTAAAGGGCTTATATACTGGACTTTTTTTGTGGATGGTAGCAGCAACTTCCTGGAATCTCTACTGCTAGGATCCAAGAAAAAGTCTGGCCCCTAACCCAAGTATAATATCTACTTTTTTACTCTTTACATTCTGTGCAGATTAAACAAAGGAAATATAATGTGCTGATTGGTGAGCTTTTTGTTACCTTTGGACAGAGCCAGGCTAGTTTTTTTTTTTTCCCTTCTTTCCACTCTTTGTACTAAAAAACTAACAGCAGCTGGCTGTTTCACAGACAAATATGAGAGTAGTATCAATCTCCTCATCTACTGTAACATGTAACAAAGTAAATGTGTACTGAGGTATTGATAATTGTGCTTAAGGGAATATACTTCTTCCACCACTGTAAACACCTCAGATACAAATGGATTTTCAGAGGGCTCAGCGAGCGATTCGTCACGCTTAACAGTTAACACAGTTACACAACTGGCGATTTCAAAGAGTAAATGATCACAAAGAGCTCAGGTAAAACTGCAGTGCTGAGGGCATCCAGCTGCCTTTTGTGAGATGTTTTGTTGTCCCAATTCTCTCATTTGTGTCTCTTTCCAGTAATGGAGTCACAGGCCTGAAGCGCCCCGGGGCTAAAGAAAGGTCTGGCATAAGATTTAAGGAGACTCATTCCCTTAATTGTAATTAACTGTCACTGTTTCTTTTCTTCCTCACTCTTCAGTGAATAGTAAGAGCTTGAAAAGCTTCCCAATCCTTCACACCTCCTGCCAGGTGTAGCTGATATGGACCGGAGGTAACCCGGGACTTTCACGTGATATTTCGGAACATATAAAAGATAAGTTGGGGTCAAAAGCCACAGCTGTGCAGCTGGGTACATGCTTACCTGTACCCAGCTGTCATCTATAATCAGACTCCGCTGTGTTGTTATTGTTATGGACCTGGTATACCAGTGCTTTTACAGTGTTTGGCAGCTTGTCTCATGTTACAGAAAGGCAGTGTAGGAGGCGGATGGACACCCATGCTGCTTTGCAATCTGAGCAGGATTTCCATCTGACCGCGCACGTTAACCCTGGATTACTCGACATCTTCTTGGTCATGTTCAGATTTTCAAGACACACCGCACCGCCGGGCCACTGTTGCCTTGCTTTTGAAGAGAAGTGAGGCAGAATAATCCATACCGCTGCGGTAAAGTGAGGACAAACTGGGGGACGGCATTGGTTGAAGCTTCAATCAGGATAAGAATAATTGGAAATTTGTTATTTTCAAATGTATAAATGTTACTACTACTGCGTATATTTGTTATGCACTATGCAAAACCTTTGGAAAATATGTCAAATAGTTGTATAAATAGTTTATTTACTGAAATGTGGATATTGTTTAAAATGCTCAGACAGCATGAATGCAATGGGCACAGCAATGACTGGCAATGTATGGCGTGTATGCACACAGACAGGGAGGTCGAAAGCTGATGCCGTGGCAGACTGATTTAACACAGCTGTCATGGATCTAAGCAATGGACCCTAAGGTGAACAGGCTGAAAGCAATATATAGACTGATTCTACAAGCAAAAACTTAGAGAATAATTTGAAAGATGTTATAATCACAATAAAATCTAAACACATTGTGGTTTAAAGTGTTGTAGACTTCCCATCCAATAGGGATGTAAGCAAGAATGTAAGCTGTTTGGTGGATGCCTGGAATCTCAAAGCGTTCAGGCCTGAGCTGACAGCAAAAAGGATTAGTTATATCCATCCAGGATTTTGCCTGCTGCCCCTACATTTTCTCTGGTGTCTGCTTACCTTTCTGGATACCAAAACCATTAATATGGAGTCTTCTCGCCATTTTGCCCATCCCTATAGCCTCTCCTAGGGGCTTACATCATCAGCTGTGGCTGCCAAATTAGATACCACACAAAGTGGAACACAACATCCATTTTCTGGCGTTTTTTTTCTCTGGCGATATGTAAAAACATAGTTTTAACTTGGAAGCTACCCAACACTGTGTTGCTCTATATACTGAAGATTTGCAGACGCAAAGACGTATTATCTTCCTAAACAGTTTTCTTTGCATCCCCAGAGGTAGTCTAGAGGTTCCAACATGAAGGAGCAATAGTTCTTATCATTCTGCTCATTTTGGTGCGGGGTTCATCTGTCATAAGCTCTTACTTGCTCCTAGCAATCCTTCACACACAAACCCTCCAAACTAGCATCAGTGTACGGTATTTACTGAAGTTTTACAAAAGTCCTCAAGATATTGCCAAGTAGAAATGGATACCTAGAAATCAAATGTAAGAAAGCCAAATATAACAAAGCACACATTTGGGTGACTTAAAGGTCCAGTGTGTAACATTTATACTTATTATATATTATATTATAGAAATCTGTGTTGCCCATTCACAAACTTGTCCTTTTTCATAAATATGTACCACCACCATCAATTCCAAGTATTCCTATTGGCTTGAATTTTTGCATTTGCACTACCATGAACTGGGGTAGACGCTCCATATTCATACCCCATCTTGAAATACGATAGCCGGTAAGGGACATACAAGGATATACTGCTTCACCTTTCGCATTTTCGCTGTCACATGATAAACTCACAGGTGCTGCTAATGCTGCTAATGGGTAAAGTTGCTTCCCGGCCCCGGCAACTTTGAAGAAGGAAACATGGAGGACCACACATTATCTTAATACACTGCGATCGGAGCGGCCTCGAAACACTACCGGCCCATCGGGAAAATTCCAGACTCTCCCGATTGCCAATCCGCCTCATGCACGTATTCAAAATCCAAGTTTCAGGAACAGGAGTCCTCTTCTTCGCCCAGAAAAAGGATATTGAAAAAAAGCAAAAGACCGGCTTTTTGAAGCGTGAACGCTACCGTAGCTGTAATACGTAATTTGAACTGCGTGGTGCGAAAGGGTTGATTGTAATATACGATCTCAACTTTAGATGGGAGAAATTCCTATACATTGGACCTTTAAAGCCTGGTTCACACGGCAGGATAATTAGGCCGATTTTAGCCCCAATTCACCCCTTCCGACAATCTTAAGGATGCTCCAATTATCGTAAAATAATCTGATCAGATATTCCTGCCGTGTGTGGTGTGTTAAGACTGCTCTCGTCTGCTCAGAAGGACGTCGGGACCGCTCTGATCTCAAATCGGGGATATGTTGGATTGTTTTGGCCCGATTTCTCCTCGTATGTGGTGTCCCCCGGGGACAAACGAGCACGCAGCCTGTGGACTGTGACGTGTAGCCAATCAGAAAGCGAGGTGACGAGGCGGCGAGGAAAGCACCGGGAAACAAAATCAAAACAGCCGGCGGCATGGCGCACCAGAAAGTCCGGTGGACGTCGGAGATAAGTATAGCAAGTATAGTCCATGCTCGCGTTGTCTCCACTTCTTTGACCATCGCCTTTTCTTTTGATAACATTTTTTTTTGGTTAAAAACAAACTACAAATTATCGCCACTGCATCCTCTTCGTCCGCCATGATTGTTTACTCTGAAGTCACGTTTGATCTCGAGGGATTTTGCGAGATTTCCCGTCTGACCTGGGAATGCTCGGGAGTCAAATCGGTTCGTGTGTGATGTGTTGATTTTGCCGTGTGCTGCGCACCACACACTGTACGACCAAAACTGTTAGACCCGTGATTTTTTATCGCTGTGTGTGGGGTCTCTCAGGATTGGAAAATCGGCCGACAATTTTAAAATCGTCCCGTGTGAACCAGGCTTAACTGTGCTACTTACAATTTCAGCAACTTTGTATTTAGCTTTTGTTATTTTTACTGGCTCACTGTCATCATTTATGTCCTAGAAAGGGACTGGTCCCTTCTTCAGCCTCAGTCTCCAAACTTGGACATTCCATCCACTTGCACCACAGTAGCAAGGCTTTTGGGTTAAAGAAGGCAGGCTTTGTTGATGCTGGAGGTAATCCTATCAAAAATCACCCTGGCTTTTCACTGGAGGTAGACGACTGACCCTGATCCTCCCAGCACGTATGGAGCTGATGTGTCAGCAGCAGGTCCACTCAGCAGCAGGGCGAAGCTGGCCAGTTGTATGTTTACCCCTTTTCATCCCTCCTGCAAGGCACGCTTGAGCACTGCGGCCGACTTATTGGATCCATGCGTGACTGGCCTTTCCTTTGGGACAGTGTGGCATCTTGGCAAAACAGGTCCTCGAAGTCATCATTCTTTTCAGCTCCTTTGGCCTCTTTTATGAGCCAGGGTCAGATAAAGTTCAAGCGTTGGATTCTACACACCTGCTTCTGCAGATCTTTCTTCCAAGTGCAGGCTGGTAATCTGGTCTCTCGAGGCCTTTCTCATGCCAATCTGACCTGCTTGAATGGGTCAACATGCATCAGACGACCCTCTTTACCGACTACTGCCACTCTCGTGGGAATTTGCTGGCCGGCTAACGTGGCTCAACTTTGATTCATGACTGCAGCTCCTAGAAGCACACGTTGAATGAACCACCTGGTAGGCAAGCACATCAGTGTTTCCCGTTGTATTGTATTTAAAGCTGCAAGCAGTGTTGTAATGTAACCGAGTACAAATACTTTGTTACTGTACTTAAGTAGAAATTTCACGTATCTGTACTTTACTTCGCTATTTAAATTTATGTCAACTTTCACTTTTACTCCACTACATTTCCTAGAGAAAATGTATACTTTTACTCCGTTATATTTCCACTAAGCATCTTCGTTACTCGTTACTAAAAAAATAAAATTAGAAGAAATGTGTGTGACTGCAATAAGGGAGGTTTAGCGAATCACTGCTCCTAGATAAGCATTACGCACGCTCCGCATGCCGCGCGCTCTATTTCAGCGCTTGTTTGTTGCTAAAGGAGGAGGAGGCGCACAACTGAAACCGCCATGGAAGCACGAGCACCTACTGGAGGACCTCCCGTTATCGTAGACGACCACCCCGACGATAGTGGTGAACAGGATAGTGGTGAAGATAACGTCATACACCCGTGTCCGTATTTGCAAGAAATGTTTCTGTACATTGGAATGAAAGATTCTTCCTACCGGATGATTAAGAAGATATGGGAACCCTGAATATGCTTTATGCTTTACTATAAGAAAGCCACAATAAAGTTCACAATAAAAGTTCTAACTGCTTGCTTTTTTAAAAAAAAAAAAAAAAACTTTACTTTTACTTCAAATACTTAAGTACATTAAATATCAGAAAATTACTTTTGATACTTAAGTACAGTATATATCAGATACTTTAAGACTTAAGTAATATTCTAAAAGATAACTTTCACTTCTACCAAAATCTTTTTCTAGTACAATACTTGTACTTTTACTCTAGTATTCTAGTGCTTTCTAGTACTTTATACAACACTGGCTGCAAGAAACAAAATAAGGAATATATAAAATTGGCTTAAAAGGACATTGAGGCCTGTCACTTCTTTTGGCTTTCACATGATGGAGATCTTAAAATGGACACATGCTATCAGAGTAGCTGTACATGTGGTCTTTTGGACCTCCAAGTAAGGAGGGGTCCTGTTCAAACAGCATCTGCTTATTTCGGCAGGAAATTAAAAGAGAGGGAACAACTCAATTGTGAAACATGACAAGCAGGGTTTTCAAAATTCAAGGATTAAACTCACTTGGGTTCTTGGTTGGTGAATCCGGAGTCTTAGCTGAAAAAAACTACAAGTGCAACAAGTAACAAGTAAAAGTAAAAACAAGTACAACAAAACAAGTTTGTACTGTGACAGACAAGATATGAATTTCAATTTTAAAGAGTGAGAAAAAGAAACTATCGTGAAACTATTACACTTGCAATAGTTTAAAATGAATTGTGTGTTGCCCCAAGGAACTGGCAATTATTACTTGATGCAGTTAATTGGGTGTTGTCTGAAAGGATAATATGAAATTAGCGTACTGGAGAGCTTGACTTTATGTCAGGAAATTCTATGACATTTTCATCATGTGTTTCTACACATGAATATAATTACCTAATTTTAGGATCACACAAGAAGTGATCATGCTGTCCCTGTTACAAATAAACATGTCAAATAATTCTCAGCCTAAATGAAACAGAGACACTTCATTAAGTCTATTATAAATTCTGATTAAATTTCTTTGTAACATTTAAATTAATGAAGCATGCATCCACAGATAATTGAAAGCTATGCAGATCTGACTAATATACAAGTAAGTAATCGTAAATAAAATTGATTAAAGGAATTAATTAACTATCATTACTAATAATATATTCATGCTTTGGTTTGTCTTAAAATATAAATATGGCAGAAAGCATCTCTTTTTAAGCATGTGTGAAATATACAAACATGAAAGATATTACCAGACTATGCTCTTAAAATTTAGGATGGGGACATTTTTTTAATACCTGCTTATTAATTAGAATTAATTTAAAGTACAATCGCACAAGCACCCCTTCGCACGCTGTATGTATATTAATGAATATTCTGATAAAGCTTCAGGGACATACAGGGGTTTCTCTCTAGGCAAACCATCACTGCAGTGGGGATATTTCTTCCACTGTCTAACATTTTCCACCAGCTGAGCAGTCTTTAAAGTTGGATGCAGATCTGTTTAATTCAAATTTACTTCTAAAGGAATAAGTGGTGCAACCATCAAGTATCTACACACACACACACACACACACACACACACACACACACACACACACACACACACACACACACACAGCAGCTGTAGTGTAATGTGTTTAAATGATCTGTGGACTAAATAACAGCAGGTGGTTGAGCAGTAGGACTGAAGTTAAATAACTAAATGTGTTGGGTTAATCGTTAAAACTAATTTTGAGGTGGATATTTTTGTCCTACTTGGAAGTACTGAACACTAGATTACAGTGTGTACTTTAAATGAATAAGTCATGGTGAAAATGGTAATTACAGACATTAGTTGAATGACTAATGATGCCAGAGGGCCTACTGATGGCCAGGCCCTAGCTCAAAGTCTATTTAGACACATTTCTGCATAGCAGCTGAGAACAGGGGAACTCACATCCCAGTGGTTGTCTTGACACTTCAATTGCAACCTCTCATACAATAGTATTTCCACAAAATTCTCTCAATGAAGTCTAATTTTTTATGAAAAGCATGCACGGTAAAGGCTGACGGCTTTGATTGAAGAACTATCAAGGCAGCCTCAATAGTTGAAGACGTCCTCCGGTAGCATTTGCTATTTGATTGTGATTTAAAACTGCACCCATTTTAAAAAAAAAAACAGAAAAAAAGAAAAGTTAATCAGAATCTGCAGTTCACCACTAAGCTATGGAGCCTATTTTACATATTTGAGCTTCTTGTTTTGGTTTTCCAGCCCACACCTTTACTGTGATCGTTTAATATCACCATTCTCATTAGCATGGTTTACATTTTTCAATTAAAAAGCAGTGCGCTACCTGCCCAGCACCAAAAGGCATAAAGATAAAGTTAGCAACTAGCATAGTGTGGCATTTAGCATATAAAGACCAACATACGTCTTTTGAGTTATTGAAGACCAAAACGGAGCTAGGAGAGTCAATATTGAACTTGAATTTATTAGGTGGCCAGAGATACGACTCCACATAAATGCTAATGTTGCCGCGTGTCTGCTGTATGTGTAAATAGGCAACTGTTTGCTAACATTTTATCCATATTGTTTTCCAACCTTAATTTCACGTGTTTATTCAAATCCATAAAGGAGTGTCTAAAGAAAAAGATAAAGCCGCTTCTTTTCAGTAGTCCAGCTGGAAACTGTTTGATTTTTACTCCATACTGCAACACTCTGTTAATACAGTTTCTATTAGTGTTTTTTTCTACAGTGGGATTGTCTCCACAACCAATTTCTGAATTAGTGACCATGCACACACTCTTTGTTCTGGCCTCTTTTCTTTGACCAGTTTGATATTCTTAAACCTGCCAGTAGGTCTTGAGGGCTAATAGAAATCCCATTCTTATAATAAGCGCTCAGCTTTGCTGTAATGATACTGTATGGCATTATGGTACATTGTGGCCATTACTTTTTCTTTCACTGTCTGAGTTATGAAGCTAATTAATCTCATTGTTTTCAAGGAAAATTGAGTCTGAAATGGAATTTCAGTGGCAGCGTCTCAAATGACACTTGTTTACTCCTTCACTTTTGAAGAGAGTCCCTGCCACTATGGGCGACTGCAACTGTGCCTCTTTCATGATAAGCACAATAATTGGCGATAAAAGGTGCACACAACCTTTCAGCTTACCCAACGCAACTTTTACCTTACCCTCCTTTTCTCCCCACGTCAGTGCCTAATGGCTTTGCAATTGTCTTTTAAAAGCTGTCATGTTTTGGCCTTTACACCCCTCCAACAACCCTCATCTCTTTTTTTCATTTAACAACATTGTATTTCCCTTTACTCTTTCTGTCACAGCACTTTGCTCAGAAAACACAATTAAATTTGTTTGCCTTGATCGTTAAATAGTGGAATGGGCCAGAAAGCACATCACGCTCGCATGCTGAAGTGGCCCAAAGATAGAATGTGAACTTAGCTACCTGGGTTGTTTGTCGTTGCAGTGCTCTCTGGGAAGGCCATTAGCCGCTCCGACCTGTGCAGCTAAGAGGTGTCAACTAGGATTTGCTATTGTACATCTTTGCGCTCCATGGTTCGGTGCTGATGGTCTTTAAAAGCCCTCACTGGGGAGCTCTCGATTATCATCTACTTATGGACCATCACTGCCCATGGCTCTCTGTCATTCACTTCACCTGCTTTAGTTCTTCAGATATAAGGTCAAGCATGTCATTAGGGCTTTATTTCTGAGTGTTTTCTGTGCTCACCATCAGATATGGGGCAGTTTACCAGTTCATGCAAATAACTGAAGTAGATGGCTTGTTGAGCACAAACTGCTTTCAGACAGAAGTGCTGGCACAGTTTGTGTCCCATTTTCCCAAAGTAGGAGTTTCTGGAACCGGTGGTTGAATGTGTAAGTGGGGTCATCTGTGATCTTTCCTGCTTACTTCCTGGTTCTGATGTCACACAGCTTTTTGAATAAGAGGAGCTGCTGCTGCTGGCCATAAAGTCAGCAATGTTTTTTCTCAGTGTTTACACACTAAAACTGGTTCAGCATTGTTTTTTGGAGTTGTATCTCTTTGTCTATGTATCTTTTTTTTAATTCTTCTTTTTTTTCCCACACAAACTCAGTAGCCATAATGTTAGTGTCGGTTTGGCAGCATTACAACATGGCAATTTTTACATTTCCTCAAATGCCTACCTGCATTATTCCACATCTCGGTGTTTGTGGCTATGCGGTCCGCCTACCTTGCAAGTCCACAATAAGCTCTCTTCATTGGCTTAGTTTGAGGAAACTTCCAAAAGTAGATGTAGCCAGCTGATGATTTGTCACTACATGGCTAATTAACCATCAACTGGCCCTTATTTAGAATACGCCATGTTTGTTAAGCTCATAGTCTGAATAGAAAATACTCTTTAATGCTGCTGCCGGTTGTGCTGATATATGCCTTATTTGACCTGACCTTTTACATCCTTTTTGTCATTGTGATCCTAGGATATTATGAACCATATAATCATCCAGTATTGTTCATACCTTTTTAGACTTCTGCACGAGACAGTTCAAATTACCCTGGTCAACATGGTGATGATTAGGCTGTCTTCTTCCCTTTGTGCCACGCCAGTTACACTTCCTGAGGTGCAAGAATAGTCAAATCTTAGCCTTTTAACACAATGGTTGCTCCCCTAGATAGTTAACTCCCAAAAGGGATTCTTTAGAAAAGATGCCTTAAAATTGCACATTTTTCCTCAGCTCGTAAAGAGGAATTAGGGTTATCAGAGCATCAAAGTGCAAAATTCAAATGTAAATTCTCACTAGCTCTTTTTTATATTGCAGATGAAGACACAGAGTTTATTTTCAGCAATGTTGCCACTTTTTTTTATTAGTGTCACAAGGGAAATGCAAAAATATCATAGAAAATTAATAAAATTATCATTTTCGGACTTTATGATTTGAGGAAAATGTGCATTTATTCTGACCAATAGTTAAATTGTGATTTAAATTAGAACTGTCTTGTAAACTTGAGGCCTATATTTGTAGTCTAGATAGTTTTAAGAAGAAATGCAAGCATGATCTAGCCTGGGTAAACCCTGACGAACTTCGGGCAAATTTGAGATTTGCTCTGCAAGTCAGTCTGGCGAAGAGCCCATTCAAACCCATTTCCAATGTCCCCAAAATCGAGGCACCAATCACAACCGCTGAGGCGGGCTTTACACCAATCACAACCATTGAGGTGGGCTTTACGCGATGACGATAGCGCAGCGACGGCGAGCAGCTTTTTGTTTACATTCAACATGACGGCTACCGAAGCGCAGCGTCACCTGGATCGTTGGTCTGATTGGTTGGACTATCCAATGCGCCCAGAGGCATTTGAGCAGCGTCCGTTGGTGACGCCCCTTTGGAAATGAACTGTCAATGAACCTTTCCCAGACCCACTCTCAGTTACAACTGAGAAGGGTCTGGTGTCAACCAGGCTAAACATGATTACAAACGTTTATACATAAGTTACCTCAAGACTCACAGGATCACAGTCAATGCAAATGTGTGCTGTATAATCAAGTTTTACTGTTTACATTTACAAGTCCTCTCTCTCGAAGCCATCCATGATTCTGGCAGAATCCTTAGCTTTTACTTTTTTCTCAGTCACATGCCTACTTCAGCTTCCTCCACCGCTGTTATGCTGATAGATCTGTAGGGCATCTGCGCTGTAGGGAGAGCTCCATCTGAGGGAGCTGAGGGCAATGCTGAAATGAATGCAGGTGGATGAGAGAGAGGTGAGATGCTGATGAAATTTGCTCGCAGCCTACCCTCGCACACTCTGAACTCATTACTCCAATGAGCTACTGTTCCCCCCCCCCCATCATTGAAACTGTGCCAAACTGTCATGCTTCAACCCCTCCATACCCACGCTGTGGTGTCTGAGTGAAGAATGAAAGAGGGGGGAAAGAAAACACTTTGATGATCTCCAAACTACATTTTGTTTTCTTTTAGTTTGAGAAAAAAATTGATTGTAAGGCATCAACAACATTACATTGAACTCCGAATAGGCCTCTGTGCAATCTATGGAAATCCCATTCCCCTCGACCTCCCTCCCCGGTATCCTCATTTTTCGCCCACCTTCCTTTTCCTGTCTCTCTTACTATGTCATTTTCCCCCCATGGGCTGAAAATGCTAATTCTTTTTAAAGGAGTCATGGGATTCTGCTTGGCTCAGTAACTTTTCCCACAGTGGATATATTCCATGATGTGTTGTCTGTGATGGAGAGTAAATTACATTCTGTATAAAACAAATCCAGTCCATGAATAGATCACAGCAAGAGTTTATTTGTTAGGTGGACACACAGGTGTCTCTTCTGCCTCTGTGTTCCTTTTGCTCTTCTTTCTCTTCCACTAATGGGGGTGCATGCCCAGCCATCTGTGAAGGACAAGGGTACCTTTTGGCCGAGACTAATCGCTTTGGAGCAGGGCTGTAGCCTCCCACCACCTCCCCATCCCCATGCTCTCCACACACATACACACAGATGAACACACACACACACACACACACACACACACACACACACACACACACACCCTGTCCCTCTCCCTCCAGGGTAACAAGGGAAGAGTCTGCATTGGGTCCATAGTGTTCCATCAGGAGTCAGCCAACTGAGCCACCGGTCTAATCCCTACCAGCAGCCCACATGGCTGCACTGCCAAGTTCCAATTAGACCCATAAAAAAAGGACCTTTTATGAGGGGTGTGCCCAGCCCTCCATGACCCACCAACCACCTGACATAACAACGCAGCTATAAAAGCAAGACAAGATGGGGAAACGGGCCGGAATTATAAGACAACCCCGAGGGGTGACACTTGTGAGGAACAACAACAAAGTCCTCACCTCCCAGTGGGAAACAAAGCAGTAACTGTCTGCTCGGCGAGCTGCAGCGGCTCAGTTCAACATCGGAGGCTCTGAAACCCATAAACCCGTTTCTTGAAGTCAATGGCAACTGGCAGGTTTAACAGGGTACTGACGTACGCAGAGCTCCCATTTTCAAAATTACAGGGCTGGTGCATCGCAAGAGAGAGGTCAATTATTTGTTGATAATCCTTCACTGCATGGAATGTATCATTTCAAGCAAACTGATGGTTTTATAGTGGGTCAGACAAGCCAATAAATAAATCTTTGTCAACCATTATAGTTTACATTTCTTGAGGTGACAATTTAAAAGTTTTAAATTTCACAGCTTGACAATTGGTGGTTTTACTCAATCCAATCTGCAGAAGCTGTCATGTGGCGGATAAGGACCACTGATCAGAAATTGTGACTACAGAGCTTTTCCCTAAGTTAGAGGCTGACAAAAAGCCATAACAATGGATTTATAACTCCTATCTCCTATAAACAGAACCAATATACTGTAAATGGAGACAGGCTTTTAATAGTACTAGCCATTCAGAGGTAAAGAGTTCTGCTGACAGCAATGTTATCGATAGTGCCTGTGTGTATATGTGTGTGTGTGGGGCGTTGCATTGCTTGTGTTCAAACCTACTAATGTCCTGAGCGACCTTGCTAAATAAAGACCAGTGGATTGAGCCGTCCGCTCTCACTGTCCATTGCTGAAGCACTGAGGCTTGAAGTATACATTTGCGCGCCGCATTACACTCTCTAATAGGCAGTCAGTCAAAATAACACGCTAGCCAAAATGTCAGCGTTTACCTTTGTAATGACCGAGCTTCCACTGAAATTAATAGATCCTCAAGCTCGTCTCTGTAGCTGAGTGTCTTTGAAACTGTCAGAGGAAGAGACCCTGACACCACCAACACACACATAATCACACATCGCTGTATTCCTACACATGTAAATCATGGTTCAAGATGCTGGATTAAAAAAATCCCACTGTGGAGTGCTGACTGTGTCCAACACAATCCTTTCAGTGGTGCCTGTGCATTACTGAGAGGATTGCATGGGACGGCCATATTGTACCAAAATTATATCTGAACTTGTTAAGAAATATACTTAAATATTAAGTATACTTGATGTTAAAATCAAAACTATATCTAATGTTGGAATTAGACGACACAATGTCAGCCCGATAATCTGTTTTGTTTGACCCCTGCAGAAACGTTACCTTGCACGGCAGCTGGATTATTGCAATAACATGAAAATCCATCTCGTCACACTTCAATCAAGCTTGATTGGCTTATCTGACTAAATTAACATCTAAAAAAGGAAAAATATCTGATTCCAGCATTAAGCTAACATTCAAGTTTTGCAAAATATCCAGAATCTAAAAGCGTATGTTAAATTGTCACGAATAGTGTGTGTGTGTGTGTGTAAAATAGAAGATAAATAATCTGTATGTTGAAAGCTTAAGTGCAGCTATACCCAAATGTATGTATCCACTTACCTTGGTGCATGTTTACCCATCCCAATGCGTTCAACTCTTTCTAAAACTTTCAATAGTTAACGGCCCCCACCTGGCTATGTTTAGTGATCATATGCATAAACAGGAGCTGCTATTAGTGTGCCTCCAGAGTACATTCATGTGTATTCACGGGTCAATGGGAAAATGCAGCATCTGCCCTCACCTCCTCTACTGTTGCTCCCATATACACAATGAAATGAAATGTTAATGGATGCTAATGAAATGGCTAATTGTGGATTCTGTGCAACCATGCGAAGCTCACTCTCTAGGCCTTGCTGTTCATCGTTTATCACACAACCACCTCTTGAGAGTTCGAGGGTGGGAAAAAAAGAGACAAATAATAATGATAATAAACATTAAAAAACAATGAAACAACAATTATTATGCATGGGATCTGGTGCCGTGTTGACCTGCTGTGCAGCTTGCGTCACGCCAGCTCAGAGGTGACATTTCTTTGAGCTTGTCCCACAGATTGTGGGGGAACTTTTTGGATAGAGAGATGGAAAGGGAGCTCACAGTAGGCTGGCCGGCGGCCATTTTTTTTTACCTCAGAAACAGTCTTGCTTGTCAATCCCGACAGAGACAGCCGCTGAGGCCTGCTTAAGCTGAATAAAGCTCACGGCTGTCTTTATCTCTCGGCCTGTGAGCCCAGAGTGGTTTCAGGCAGTGATTAGTAAGGCGGATCCCACGTGGGTCACCCTTTTGCTGGAGGAGATCAATGCTGGAGATTTGAGGCATCTGGGCACCTTTGTAGTAGGAGCATGTGAGTGACAAGAGAGGAGAGGTGGATGGAACATAAACTGGAGAGAAAGGGAGACAGGCAGACAGAGAAGAGGTCTGGGTAGCAACAGGAGGAGATGAAGGTTGTATGATTAGTTTGCCCATGGAAAAGATGTGTTTGGTATTTTAGGTGGGCGAAAAACAGTCTGCTAGAGTTTCATAAGACCATTATTATGTAGCTGTAGGCTATTTTAGAACACCTGAATATAAATATGAGGTAAAATTTAGAAATAGTGCATAGAGAGAAGCACTGATTATTAGGCACGCTATTGTGGCTCTATTGATGAATCAATTAAGTCCACCACTTTGGTCCAGACTGAAATATTCTAACAACTATTGGATGGATTTCCTTGGAATTTACTTTAGAAAAGTATGGTCCCCAGACAATGAAGCCCTCTGTGTTAGATGGTCACCTGACTTTTCCTCTAGCACCACCATGAAGTTGACAAATTGTGGTTTTGAGTGAAATGCCTCGACAGCTAATAGATTGATATAATCATAACATTTTCAAAAACATTCATGTACCCGCTGAACTTTAATAACTGGTTATCCTTTAAGCCAACCTACAACATTTTGGGAAATATGCATATTTGCTTTCTGATGGAGATTCCAGGAAGTTACCAATCACATCTAAGAAAAAATCAGGCACATAACCTCCTGTAAAACATTGAACTGTCATTTAAAAGGATGGATAAACATATGAGATATAACGTGTTAATTAATGCACTTTAGACATGCTGGTAGGCAGATTGCATTACCATTTGACAGAGCCAGCCTAGCTGCTTAGCTGCTGGCTGTAACCTTATATTTAATGGAGAGCAGTATAAATGATTTCATCTAACTCTCCAACAGAAAGAAAATAAGCATATTTTACAAAATGCCAAGCAATTCCTTCACACTCACACCGTCATAATGTCAAAATCTTAATTTGTCCAAAACTTTGCTAATTAGCAAATATTAGCATGCTAAAATACTAAACTTAGATGAAAAACATGGTAAACATTACATCTGCTAAAACTTCAGCAAGTTAGCATTGCCACTGTGAGATTGTGGACGTTAGCATTTAACTCAAAGCACAATTGTGCCTGAGTACAGACTCACAGAGATGCTAGCATGTCTGTGGATTTTTGGTCTTGTGTGCATTACTACTGTAGAAAGAAAATTATCCTTTCTGCATCCTGGCCTACTGTGCTTTCTTAAAGTGCCCATATTATGTAAAAAATCACTTTTTCTGGGATTTGGGGTGTTATTTTGTGTCTCTGGTGCTTCCACACGCATACAAACTTGGAAAAAAAAACATCCATGCTGTTTTGAGTGAGATACGGGTTTCTAAATGTGTCCTGCCTTCAGTCTCCGGGTGAGCTGTTCAAAATCTGCAGGGTTTTCTGTGTCAGTAGCCGAGACGAGATGGCAAACCGTAGCATGCTAGCACTAGCATGCTAGCTCGTTCTCAATGGCAAAACACTGCAACAACACACACTAGTTCTCCATAATTTACAAAAGAACTACTTACATGTTTCTGTTCTGCAGGTATTCCACGCAAAGTTGGAAGTGCGCCCTCGTTTAGAAGAAGTCTCCCGGCTAATCCTGCCTTGTACTAACTGAAGTTGTAGAAACAAACAGCTAGCTGATGTGATCCTTACCTAGCTACTGCGCATTAGGGATGGGCGTATCGATCCTGTGGTATCGATAGATCGATATACTCACGCTACTCATTTGGCATTGATTTCCTTAAAAAAATATCGATATAAACTAAAAAATAATAATTGGGGGTGTATGCATCACTTTCAGCTGTTTTAGATTACTTACTTAAATGACTATGGGCCGGGACACCCCTGTACCTGGCGGCGTATTGAGCTGGCCCATGTCACGTGACAGGAGACGAGTGAATGAGCGTCAACGTGCGACACAGCCGACAGCGACACAGCCAAGGGCCTGAAAATGTGTATGTTTTTGTTCATATTTAATTTATTTCATTCATATTTGTTATTTATTTTAATTTTAATTTTATTATGTATTGACCATAATACATTTTGTATAAATGGTCTGTATTTGTCTTGTGATTTGTCTTAAATGTAATAATATTTTTACTGACAAAAATTGCCAATAAGAAATTAACGGTATCGGTATCGATGAAAATGCAAGAAAAAGTATCGGTATCGTATTGAATCCTAAAAGTGTGGTATCGCCCATCCCTACTGCGCATGTGCGCCTCCCAACAAGATGGGATAGAAGTGCGATGCCTCACTCTGTAGCTAAAACAGAGAGCTCAACACACAGGGTGAAAAGAGGATCTACAGCAATGTGCAATACAACAAAAATAGTGTTTTTTGAAAATTAAACCATGTAAACCTATTCTGGTACAACCTAAAAATACAATTATGAACCTGAAATGAGCATAATATGGGCACTATGATCAGTTGAAAATGTTAAAGTGGACCTTTTTTTTTTTAATAGAATTTTCAGGTTCATACTTGTATTTTGTGATTCTACTAGAACATGTTTACATGCTTTAATGTTAAAAAAACTTCACTTTATTTTTCTCATACTGCCCATGGCTGCTGCACCTGTATTCACCCTCTGTATGAGACGCTTTGTTGGACATGCAACAATGTTAACACTGCAGTAGCTTAAAAAAAAGCAAACATTCCAGTCCTCCCTGGCTGGAGCAGATGACCAATCCTAGAAGACCGGCTTGGAGTTGTGTAACATTTTAGCAGAGAGTAGAAAAAACAGTTGAAACCGGAGCGTTAAGAACAGTTGGAAATCTGAACGTTTTAGCTCACAGGGACTTTTTCTGAAATATGTTTACCTCCATTATTTTAAGTTTTGGCCATGTTTAACATAAAAATCCAACATTATATCATTATAGATATGACAGGAAATACGGAAAAATATAATATTTTGACTTTAATACAAAAAATGCATTCATGGTCCATACGCTTGATGGTTCCTCCTAAATTCTGAATTGTGCTGTCAAGCCTTGAAATGTCAAACAGCTGTTAAACCAACCGCACAATGCTTGAATAAGAGCAGAGGTGACAAAGTGTAATTACTTTTGAAAATCAGGGATCTTTGTTTACTTTGATGGCCGATTGTAGACGCATATTCAACGAGACTCTTATCATCCAGGACAACCGATTCCACAATCTGCTTAAATGGCAGCAAAAACTAATAGCCTGCAGGAGATAGCCCGTGCCTTGTAAATGAGAAAATGTCCTTATTGTAAGAACCAAAGAAACAAGATGGTATCTGAGAAAGTGTAAAGGTGGTTGGAAAAACTTTGCAGTCTACGGAGGTAGAGATGAGTCCTCGTCTCATCACACTTCCTTTCATTTGGCTTTCTGAGCGAGCTGTGGTATACGTTTTTCTTTTGGCTTATGTTAATTACCATTCTGAACATGTTGAATAACCTTTTTATAAGGATGTAGATCATTTTTGAGGATGGAAATTGAATTTAAGCAGGTCGTCCACCTTAAAAATTCTTTGCATGCATAGTTATTGAGGGGAGAGAGAGGAAAAAAAAGTTTCATTTGATTTGGCTGTCAGATACACTTTCACCACTTTTCACTCGCTCATGTGGTCTTAAATGTCCTTTTCTATGTGCAAAGTGACTTGACTTCCCGTTGTTTAGTGAAATGGGGCTTTTTCAAGTTTCTAAATGACAGTCCATCCACTACAAGAAAATTACTAATCCTACTGAAACCCTGTCTCCAAAATAAAGGACACTTAACCCATTTAACAGGTTTCTTGGCAAACGTAATAGGAATATTCTTCAAGAAGTAATTTATGACATTAAAATCAGCCTTCATTTCCATATTCTCATGGCTCTTGCTTTGACTTTATAGTGCTAATTATGCCCATTACAGTGTCATTGATCCCCTCCACCACCCGTCTTCGAAGGAGCAATAGGAAAAACCCTGCCATTTGCTTAGTAATGAAGAAAGTTGTTCCATTTCAGTGGACTAACCTCCCATCTGCCTTTATGCTGCTAAATGAAACAGATTTCCCTTTAAGACAATGCATCTTAAGTCTAAGAGAGAGAGAGAGAGAGGGAAGTGGGAGACGAGAATCATAAGGGGGCACTTCTGCATATGTTTGATAAAGATAAGTGACGTCCCATCTACTGGTCGTTAATGAGATCTTTTGCAACAGGAAGATGTATGTGGCTCTGGCGTGGTGCGTACTAGTGGGAAATGACTGCTGAAGGGGGCTGCTAAGGGAGCCACTTCATCAAGTATAATTGCTGCCTTGTACATACTGGGTCCCCGCAGGCTCTGACTTCTCTGCAGACACCCAGGACCTTCCTCCTTTAACTTCCTTTTTGCTCTTCTTCCTCACTCACTCTCTGTCTCTCACTGCTTCTTATCTTTTCCCCGACTGACCCTTCTGCCCCCTTTCTCCCCAAGTACATTATTTCCTGTTAAACAATGCTAATAGAACAATGTCTTGCTAGTGAGTCTGAATGCAGACTTGATTAATCAGGCAAAAGCACAATGACTTCCTTTTCGCCATAGCTCCCCTGTGTTCCCTTTATTTTCATGTGTAGGACATTTTTTATCTATGCTGTGCATTTATTTCTGGGAAACAAAGTTACTTAATCAAACGGGAATAGCAGCTCTTTTATCTAGCTTAAGCTGTAATATTTTGCTTTACAGTTCATTTTTAACAAGAAATCTCTGAAGTGGGACACCATGCTCAAAACAAATGCTCTATTTTTAAACATATGTAAGCAAACAAATTAATCTGATATGGCTAATGTAAATGTTATATTTACAGCTTGCTATAATTTTGTCAATACAGCATAATTGCAAATTGTGATTTTCAAAAAAGTAAAACTTCAGCAGCCCTGCTAATCAGCGATATTGTATTGCAATCCCCTTTTTGGTAGCAGTTGCTGTGTGTTCATCAATTAGTAAATAAAGGGGGTTTTGCATATTCTGACAATTAGGGCATAATGATGAGTGTATGAAAATGAATATGCAAAATTAATGGCACAATAAACCGCATATTTTTGTGAGCCTGTTATATAGGATTTTGATTGATAATTCTCTCACTACTGTCTATCCATCTCCTATCAGCTTGAGGAGACAGTAGAGTTGGATGCTAATACAGTATAAATAAGCAAATATTCCCATTAAGAAATAACCAGCCAATAACATATTGTTAGAGAAGTCTACTTCACTTGCAGCGGACGGCAGCTTCAATAATAGAATAACCAATTGGCGTATTCCAAAGCAGCACCAGCAATTGTGGCACAATACCCTCACGGCCATTCAAGGGATAGTGGGAACACTGGCACATAATCTGAAAACATTTCCAGTAGGGGCCTGTTCATGTTGGCAGAAAGGAGTGGAACTAAGTGCAACCATCAGCCAGTCCACGCAGATTGCATGGCACATCAGTGCAGCACAGCCTCTTCCAGGAAGGGAAAGGGTTTGTTTCTTGCCAACACTGTGGAGCAGCCATGTTTATAGCAGGTTATCCCCTCCGCTGGGTCTGTCAGGTGGGCTTGGGAGAATGAGGATGGAAATAAAGGAGTGCATGACTGGATCAGCAGATGGGGGATATTCTGTACTTGGTGCCATACAGCTGCGTCTGCAGATAACATATGCCAGGGAAAGGGGGCAGACAGAGGCTGTAAACCATGGTAATCCAAACAATGTTTTGTAAAGGAGGGCCAATACTAAGTCTAATGGTACTTCAGTTGAATATTATCAAAGGTATTGGACACATTACAATTGCAAATGTGTTTATTTTGTTGAGTTTACATGCGGCAATAATGTCACTGTTGCCAAAAACATTTCTATGATTGCATCAATTGACAATTCCTCATTATAATCCTGCTGCTTAGCCCCCTATCCTTTGTATAATATGGGATTGAAATAGACCTACTGTACAAAATTGTAAGTTGTAAACTCTCTCTCTCTCTCTCTCTCTCTCTCTCTCTCTCTCTCTCTCTCTCTCTCTCTCTCTCTCTGTTAACTCAGGCTTCTCTGTGCTGGACCATCGGCCATCCTGGGACCTCTCTCCTGGCTGTCGGTGCTTCATCCACATGTTAAGTCTTGATCTCCCTCTTCCAATAGAGATTGAGCCTCTCCTTTTGTCTCTCCCTCTGTGTGTTTGTTTCCTTCTCCTACCTGTGTGAACAATGTGCAAAGGTTACATGGTGAAGAGGAGGTTGTGTGGCTCAGGCTCAAGCTGTTTGGCGACACCTGGAAACTGCTTGACATCCTCCTGGATCCATCTTTTTCATATATGTTTGTACATTCAATGTATCATTTTGTCACATGGATTATATTGTAATTTTTTTTATTTTGGTCTATTACACGTCTGTCCATCTTGGGGGAGGGATTCCTCCCCAGTTGCTCTTTCTGAGAAATAACTTTAAATTCAGTACACACCACTATACTGGAATTCTTGTTATAATCAGATTTTTCAAAATGTGTAATTGAGTACTGAGTGAACCATGTCACCAGAATGATGAAGGACCAAATCTTGTCCGCAGAATGTCCAAACAACCGGAGCAAAACTGTTGGCTAGCTCTTTAACAATGAGTCCGCCGATCTCTTGCATGGGTACCTAGCTCCTGCAGCAGCTGCCAAAGCCACTTCAAATGGCCCCCACTTCAGACAGGATCCTTTAGAATAGGTTCGAGCACCATCATGAGACTGAGGCTTAGCCATGAGAGGGACTAGCTTGCATAATTCTAACAAATATGCAAAGCCTTTGAACTTTGAATGCTGGAAATCATGCAGTGTTGCAGTTTACTGTGTGTCTACGGATGATGGAAAATTATTGATTCATGAATGGGAGAGAAGCCTTTTGAAAGAGACTGATGGGTTGATGCCTTGGTGTGTCATCTTAGTGCTTTCTTCTCACTAGCAGCGTAAGGCCATCTGGTGTGTAAAATTGAAGAACAACTCACTGCAGCATATGGATGTTGCTTGAGACTTCAATGTACAGTAATGTATACAAGTGGTAAGAATATATATACTAAAAAATATCAAAAAGTTGATGGAGCAATGCCACTCCTCTCTGAAGCTGCTGATTTTCTTCTTGAACTTTCCTCAGAACTCGGCCCTTAAAAAAGAAATATGGCACTCAACAATAGGCTGTTGTATGTGTGGGTGTGAAGTAGTAGGAGGATAATACACGGGAAGCAGAGCATGAGTGGGCCTTTGTGCAATAGCCAAGGTGAAATGGGCACTTTTTCAATATACAGCATACCATAGATTTTCCAATACATGTGTGACACAATTCAGTATCCCTTTGTTAAATTGGCAGAGGTAGAGATCATTCGGGCCTTAAATCCCCACAGTAAATTCAAGTTTCTTGAATAGGCGAGGGAAGGAATTCCCAGACGGCTAGCTATTGTGTGGGACTAAGTCCAACTGAAATGAAATGTAATGTTTTCTTTTCTGCCTATATCCCGTTTTTTTGTGATTGTTGCGGGCAAAAATCCTTGATTATGCGGCACGTTTTCTTAAAAAATGCAATTTTATGCAATGAAATTGCGGGAACTTACAAAAATTGCAGGAACTTGCAAAAACTGCGGTTTCATCATGGCTTCATCACGGGGTTTGCAGCTTTTCGATGATGATCATGTCGCGTAATTACGTCACTTCATAACGTTCCCATGGCAACAGGGGAAAATGGCTGCTCTTGTGTGAAGTAAACGCAATATTTTTCAACTTTCTGCTAAGATATGTGACTTTTTTTGCAACAAAAACGCGGGGATTATGAAATCATGCAAAAAATAAAAAAACGCAGCCCTCGCATAAATATGCGGACTTTGGCTGATTATGCATTGAATTATGCGATCGCATAATCACGTTTTTCTGGAGGGACTGAAATATTATTTGAAATTAAATAAAGAATTTTATATTTATGGGTTCCATGATGGCACCTACTTTTTTTGCATTTATCCGTTGTTAAAGATTTAAAACGGCAACATTTTGATTCAAGATTCAATACTTTATTGCCATGAAACTAAGTTGCTAGGAATATGGTGCAGCGTGCTCATTACAAAAAAACAAAGCATTCATAGCAGGACAGTCTGCTGTAAAACAATTAATTCCAACAGGATCGCCACGATCAGAGAAAACGCTCAAGGAGGCAAGTTATCCGTTCAATGTTCCGCGTAGAGTTCAACTTTGGTGGGTACACAAATTTGCACCATTGACCAATAGAAAGCCATGTTGACAGTGGTGACCTTTGGGGTAGAGAGCCAAATAATCAAAATAGAGGAAGCTACTAGCTGTGTTGCACCATTCACTTATATTTAACCTCCTCTGTCTGAGTGCAAACTGTTCCACTGGTAAACTTGTTGTTCCGTTAGCGACCAAACTAAGTTACGAGCTAACAAGTTTGCTTAGTGACTGTTAGTAAGCTCATGAGCTTAGATAACTTTTTATTGAATTAAATAATGCATGATGTATATTTCGCTAGGGGGTAGTAAACAGAACAGTAAAGACAAAATGGAGAGAAGCTCAGGGAGCTATTGTGACTGACTAGTGCTAGCCCAGTTGGGAAATAGAGTATTTCCCTTAAGATCTATTTTTCTTCCTTTTTAATAAAACAAAAACAAAAAACGATATACAATAAGCTACGGCAATAAAAAAAAAAGAACTGACATTCATTTGACTGCAAAAAGGGATGACTAAATGTGTGAGATAAGGTGCAGATGCAAGGACAAAAATCAACTTAACAAATAAGAAAAGGATGCACATTCTATGCTAAATAATTTAATACCAAGCTGAGGATATTTATATAGAGGACGTCACTTCCGCTAATGTGGATTCTTTTGAATTCTTAATTTACATACATTTAGTTAATCATCTGTGCAAAGTGTTTTCCAGGCATTTGCGTCATACAGAGGCTAGTCTGATTAACAACCTATGAACCTGTGCATTGTGGGAACTCGTTTATAGGAATTCATTTACTCTGCATATTGGAAGGCTCCTAATTATCACTTGTACGTTGTGTATTACAGTAACCTGCACGACCTCCAATTACAATAGCACCAATCAGAGTGGGGTTAATTCCAAGCGGCGATCAAATTTTGCTCCACTCCCATGGGTGACTAAATCACTTTGAAGCAAGCAAATGTATTTCCAGCCGGCCCACATAAACATATTACCTTGTTTTACTGTCTCTGTTAATAGAACACATTCATCAAAACCACTTTGCATATTGCTATGCTTCTAAATGCAGTGGTAATGGTACTGTGCTAAATGCATTCTTGAGCACAGCGTCGTTCTCATTGAGATTAATACAAATGGACTATGAGAGACACTTTGTTCTGTGTTGTTTTAGTCTGTTGATTGTTTTCCTACCAATGACTGGTGACTCTCGACCACAACGTTGTCCTCTGCTGCAAATGCGTCACATTAAAATATGTATAGAGACAGTTGAGAAAATACATATCTTTTTAAAATACTCCACACTTCTTCTCCTTAGTAAAGGTGATCAGTGGAATTGTGAGCATCAAATTGTATTTCTTCACTGAATAAAAAGGGATCAGGACTGCAAATTAAGTGCAGCCTGAGGAAAAGAGCGTTGACATAATAGTTTGTATGTGTGCACCCTACACGAGCAAACTTAAAATGAAGGCTACAAGTTGTCTCCTGAGTACATTTTTTGCTGAACAGCCAATAGCAACGGTCTTTGAAGGCAAAGTACAATGGAGAGGGAAACAAAAGCTTTGCTCCAC
Organism: Sander lucioperca; assembly: GCF_008315115.2. Lineage (NCBI taxonomy): Eukaryota > Metazoa > Chordata > Actinopteri > Perciformes > Percidae > Sander > Sander lucioperca. The sequence continues at coordinate 3,658,562 of NC_050189.1, forward strand.
TGTAACCCAGGAGTAAGTAGGTAGGCCTAAACAATGACAGCATGTCCTTGAGTTATAAATATATAATACCCCTCAGGTGGCACCGGGAGACAGCAGCTTCTGATTGGCTTTGGTTATAAATCATTCATTACAGTTCACATCAATAATTAATATTCCAACCAAGCCTGAATCCTTTATGTAAATACTGTCACACATGATGGAAGGTTACCACTGTAAACTTGCATAGACAGCAGTTTTTGAACTTTTGATTGCCGGCTTAGGGTGCCGTGTTTGTCTCTGTATTCTTTTTAACTAAGCTACCAAATAAGTGCAAAGCAATGACACACCAGAGTGCTGTGAATAACCAATATCCTTTGTAAACATAATCAGATGTGATTTTGTGAATGGGTTTACTGATTGATTATTGATTGAGTACGTATCAGGCAATTTTACACACTATATTTGACAAGTTTTTAATGGCATACATAATGACCTTCAACACCTCACATAAAATAAATACAATACTATAACTTAATAGAGTTGGAGCTGACTTTCATTTCAGTATTAGCAAATGTTACAACATGCTAAAAATGTCTTTTATTTTGTGCCCGTCATTGTAAACAAGCGCCGATCAAAAACCCTTACCCTGGAGCCAGTGATCTTAGCTTAGCATAAATTATTATTTTTTTCCTTGCCTGCTTCCGGCCAAGAAATAGTCTAGAAGATAACCTCCTGTAAAACCACAAATTGTTGTTTTTATACTTTAATTTGTGTACAATCTAAACAAACAAGAGATATAATGTGTTAATTGGTGAGATTTGAGGTGCTGGTAGTAGTAGTAATTCCGTTACCTATGGACAGAGCCAGGCTATGTTTCCCACCGTTTCCAGTCATTTTGCTAAGCTAAGCTAAGCTAACCAACTGCTGGCTCTAGTTTTATATTGACTGACCATCTATCTCTCGAGCGTATTTCCAAAATTGTCAAACTATTCCTTTAAAGATAGCATAGATCTACATATTAAGAAGAGAAGTTTGTAGCCAGCATAAATCTGATTTGAAAAGTATTTATTGTTTAATTTAAGTTTGGTCCAAAACCACGGGACATCTTATCTTGGTTCTACAATTAGGCTATAAAAAGTCCAGCATTGGGGTCAGAGGTCACTTAACTTTAACACCTTTTGTTTAGCTTTCATCCAGTACCTGTGCTACACACAGCAGTACTGATGATACAATCAATCGCAGCTCATTAATGACAATAAATAGGCTGTTGGAACAGGACCATATGGCTGTGGCTCCCTACTCCCACTCTCCCCATCTGGAACCTGCAGAAAAAAAAAACTACCCTGCCTGTATTTTCCCTAAATAGCAATGACTATATAGTTATGACTTTTTGTGAACTTTTATATTGCCCGTGTTTGTTAAAGTCTGCTTACTGATTTAGTCATTGATCCTTGTTAGTTACAGTGAGAAAGCTATAATTAGTGTGTTTAACAATGAACATATTTGATTTGTTTGTGCAATTAAATGCACTAAAACATCTTTTATTCTTCTTTTTTTTTTACATTTTCACACCTGGATTGTGTTCAACAGTCATATGGTAGAAATGTTTTCTCTAGAGCTGCAAAAAAAAAATTCAAATAATGTGATGGTTAAATGTGAGAATGAGATGCTTTTCTTCATCTAAATGACAGTAAATGTTATATTTTGGGGTTATTGATTAGCCAAAACAAGACAATTGATGATGTAATTTTGTCATGATGGATGTATTTCGCAGTTTGCAGATTTTTATAGACCAAACCGATGAGATATATTGAGAAAGTAATTGGCGGATTAATTGATAATGAAAATAATTCTTTGCCGCAACCCTAGTTTAATCAAAAGATTTGGAAGAATGGAATGACATAAACTTAAATAAATCGTGCTGTTGCCTGCAGGAGCAAGATGTGAATGTTGATTTACAAGTGAAAAACTTGTATTTACAATAAATCTGACATTGAAAAAAAATCTCTAAGCTTATGGATTGGCTGCTGATTGACAGTGTTCTGTCTGGGGCACGCAAGTTTTTTACTTTCTTCAAAAGCCCTGTATAAATGTGCAGCCTTCAATCTCTTCAGTGCTTTGATGCCTTGATCCCACTGAACTTTGCTTTAACAACATTTAAGCTGTAGATATATTTTAAGAGAGATAGCTGTGATATTATTGTTTCATATTAGTTTTCTGCTGCTGTTTGTGTAGAGGCATTTGATACTTATGCCTCTGTAGTAGCCACTACAACTTTCCTGATGGACACGAGTTGGCACTCTGGTATCCTATAAAATGCTTCAGCAGGCGATAATATGGGCAAGAGCAAAGCACAGGACTGCAGACTGGCACTTTTGTCATGTTAATGTGACCGCATATGACGCTTCGCAAATAGGATTTACTGTACAGGGCCCCCTATGAAATGGAATTGCAGTCTCATAAAATGTACTTTTAAAGAAATTGTGTGAGGGAACTCTGGGCAGTAAATTAAACTCCTCTGGCAGGATTAGATGGAGAGGGAGGAGGGCAGCTGGATGAGCATGTGGGGCAGCTGGAGAGCTCCTGCTCACAGAGGTCATGGATCTGATACACCTTTGCATTCCAACCTTTATTCTATTTTATTACATGTTTTATTTTTATCTCTGAAACAATTGTCCAAAGAGGAGCTGTAACGCTGAAGAGCAAAATGCCCATAAACTGGATTAAAGTGTATGTGTATCATGCATGAGTATGTATCTGTATAGACATAAAACTCCCCTCCTTTTGCACATCAACAGGGTTTGGCTTTGTGAAAAAAGTGTGAAGTTGATTTACAGCTAAAGTTACCTCTCACTCGTGTAACATTTTGAAAGTTGAAGGCCAATTTTAGGATGATTCTCCACACTGCAGCCTCACAGAGCTCCTCTCATTAGGCCACATGCACGGTGGCAGCTCAGCTACAGTCCTTGCAGAAGTCATCTAGGACCTTAACATCGCTCTGGTCACTGACATTTGAGTGTACTCCAAGAGTCTCCACACTATGCTTTTAAAACCCTCTCCTTTATCAACTAAGTCCCTGAATCCCTAGCCTGTGTGTGTGTATGTGTGTGGATATCCAGCTGTGGCTGTGCCGATAGGAGCTTGGATGAACCTTTAACAAGCTGTGTAAAGTGTGTAAAGATGCAGGGAAAAGCAAGAAATCACTTCCTCCTGCTTTTTCAAAAAAAGCTCCTCATCTCTTAGGCATTTCTCTCAACCCCTGGTATCAGTTGGAAGTTGACAACACAACCACTCAACCTTCAAGTGTCAAAATCTGCACAACAGACAACTCCAAATATTTTCACACTTTACACGTTTATGGTTAAGATGACTACTTAGAAAAACGTTTATATTGAGATGTAAAAGATGAAGGTGCATATTTGCTGTTAAAACATGTAATAAGTGTGTGTGTTGAGTTGTGAAGAAGTAAAGAACATTCAATCACAAGGGCAGCTTCAGTACACAAGTGTTATTATACATGTAAATGCATTACCTTCTGATAAACGCAGCCTGGTCTCACAGAATTCCGTGAAATGATCACGAACTGTTAACACCGCATTACATGGTGGTGGCACGGAATGTGTGAACATTACGTGTGGCCACTACGGAAAACAATGCCAATGTAAAGTCAATGAGAAGATGACGTCGCATTAGGAGCGACTACGGCAGCGAGTAGTATGAAAGCCCGAAAATCCGCGTAGGGAGGTTGGTTGGGGTGGTGGATGGGTCAAACACAGGACTTTCACCCAGGAGACCGGGGATCGTGACCCGCGTGTCACATTTCCTAAACCCAACCGTAACCGTCCCGTTCTTCTTTTCCTAAACCCAACCATCCCGTTCTTCTTTTTCTAAACCCAACCATCCGGTTTTTGTCCCGTGTGTCATGGAAACATAAGCCCACCCACGACCTTTTCCTTAACTTAAGGGGCCGTGTTCATTTCACGGAATTCTTCCGTGGGCCCATCACGGAATTTTTTGCGATTCCGTGAAACTGCCACAGATTTTGAGTTAAGGGGCCGTGTTCATTTCATGGAATTCTGTGAGATCAGGTTGGGTAAAACGCACGTCTCCAAATAAAGTGCAAAATTAAGATTAATTTAAATTGGCGCTCCAGCTTCTACTTTTCATATTTATCATGTATCATTAACTTTAGACTGATGCTCTTCAGAACACATAGGATACCACTACCCATAATACTGTAAGGTATTTGCATTTTAGGCAACTTTATTTGTTCGAACAATAATTTATAAAAGCAGCAGAAAGGATTTAGCATACATAATAGAACAAAACGAAAACAACCTCGCACAAAACGTATGGTTCATGAGAACAGGCTGCACAAAAATAGCCAGCAGATCAGGCCAAAGCAATAGTGTGCATCAGATATTAATTCTTTACAATCAGCTTAGTGCTCTGAGATATGGGGCCCAACATTGATAGGAAAATGTCTGCCAAAGTAGGAACAGATTAGTTTTTTGTCGTTTTTTACCTAGTCTATATCCTTGACGTTTCACTTCCAGGATTTCTCCGGTGCTGCAGGATGTATTTCCGCTGATGTCCGTTTCCTTTGTGTTTGAATTTTAAACTGGATTTATGAGGACTATGGTTAACTGCTCCTCAGATCTCTGCAGGGTAAGTCCTAGCTAGCTACCTAGCTAGCTAGACTATCTGTCCAATCTGAGGTTTCTCTTGCACAACTATTTTACAGCGGCTCCGTGCGGAGATTAGCGCCGCCCATGACGATTGTGATGGGTTTAAAGCAATGTCAATAAACCAGAACTCATTTTTCTCCCATCCCAGAATGCTATGTGGAGTAGCCAGACCCTCCTCCGTTCCGCAGCGTGTGGATGGTGTGGCAAAGCGAGACTATTTTTTACCTAACTGGGCAGGACAGGTGATGTCACGTATTTCCATTCACCAACCAGAGTTTAAACACATTTGAATCAAATTGTGGGGACAGTCGTGGGGCTGTTTGCTTACTGATGTTGCCATGTCAAAACTCTTAGTGTTAAACTCTTCATACATATCTTTATACCTTTTTCTAAAAACATTCCTCTAATTTGGCCATTCATAACATAAAAAGTACATTTCACGGATTTAATTTAATTACAGAATAGCTACTGTAGTCAAACAGATGTTCTAACATCTGATTATAGCCTCTAATGGACATTATAGTGTTGATATACTCATTCTACATGTCCTTTATTGCAGGATATACTCAATCGTGCAATATAATTTGCATACATTGTTTTACCAAGTTCGACCCACCATCTTCAGGCTGTATACTGTAAGTGGTTGTCATATCCTAACCTCAAATCCAATTTCAGGCAACAACTGAAACAGCAAAACGACAAATGAAACAATTACCTGTGGTCAAGGATGGCCTCCTCCTTGATAAACCAGCTTCTTTTCTAGTTATTTACCTCATTTGTCTTCCTGCATTGACAAATGGCCAGACTACTGTTCATTTGTTTACAGTTTCACACCTGGATGTTTAAAAGGCATATGGTAGAAATGTTTTTTCAAGAGCTGTAAAGATTAATTGATTAATTCATCAAAAGAAAATTAAAAAGCAAGTATTTTGAAACAGATTGGTTGGGTAGATTTGAAAACATCACGTCATGCGATCAGGTTAACCATGAGCATTGTCAATAGATTAATGAGTATCATCAAAGCATTCAAAACTATTAGAAAATGTAGATGCATCTAGTTTTTAAGTTGTTGTAAAGTAAGACAGAACCAAAAAAATGTTCTTCATGACATTTTTCTTCTTCTGCCAGACATTTCGGAACGGCAGAATTTTCTTCTTACACCATAAGGTCTTGGAAGACAGCAGATTTGAGATATGCAATCCGACATCTTAAGTTAAGTCTGAAGAGTTGAACAGGCTGACTGCATTTTGCCTGTAAGAGTTGACATCTCAGCATGACCACTTTTAAAGTTTTCTCTGCTTTTGTTTCACACAACTTTAATCTCATTTCACCATCATCTCTGTTTCTCTACCTAAACTGTTTCCCTAAATTTTAGACATTTCTTGCTTCCCTTTACAGTCTCTGCGCTTTGACTTTCACTTCACCAGCACCCCCTCCTCCCTGCTATTTCACACATAATTTCTCTGTTTAATTGATGCTGGCTGAAACCTTCTCTATATTTCCCTGCAGCTTAGCATTCCTCCAGTCCAATGCTATTGCAGTCTTGCACTATTCAATTACCCCTCAGTAGTCTAAACTAGGCAGGGCGGCCAGGACTGTTTGGGCTCTCAATCACTGAAACACCACTCTGGACAGTGGCCAAACATTGGCTCCTGGAATGATAAAAAAAATAAAAAAAAAACACCACAGCATTTTATGAGATACAATCTTGCTAAGAAATCATTACATATATTGTTTGTTTTGGATTTAGTCAAATTTGCAATAAATGAAAGGATGACATTTAAATTTTATTTATTTTTCTGCCATGATAAGTGTTCACCAGTGGATGAGAATTTGTATTAATTGTAGCAATTTGATTGGTGCATACAGTACTGTATGCACACTGTACTTCAAAACAAGATTACATGTGTGATGTTCTACAGTCTAGTTTCTATTTTGTAACATAAAATATTTTTAACCAGGAAAACAAGCACACATAAGCACACTTGATGTCAGAAAGAGTGCTTTAATTAGAGTCTTTGACTTTTTAAATATGTATTTATGGATAAACAGGCTTTTCATTGGAGTCCTTAAGGGGCTTAATGATTTGTATTCCCTGAGCAAGGTGACTATTGTATCATTTACAGCCGTTTGAGAGCTACATCAGAGCATTATTGTGTTTTTTTCCCCCTAGTCTTATGCTGTGCTGTCACTAATACTGGGTGATGGGTTTGTTTCCATAGAGACATCACTTGGGTCAGTGATACAAAAAGCAAGTGAATAATAATGAACCCACTGAGTAAACAAGTCAGTATTCAAATACCAACGCATGAGGAGATCCAAGCATTTGTCTTGATCATACAAATGTAGGGGGACTTTGTCAAAATTCGACTCGAAGGAGCGGTTTTAATTTGAGCTTAATGTCATTTTTTATGTCAGATGAAGGAGTTTGTGGGGAAATTTTAGCTTTCTCACAGAAGCCCTAAATACCTAGCATCCATCATGCTTCCTTAATCAGGCCAGTATTGCTTTGTTTTAACAGCAGCATTACCAGAGACAGTTTCAAATACCTCCACAGTAAGCAGCACAAAATATGCTCATATTTGCAATTGTAAGCATAATTATAAAAACAAAGCGAGACTAGGACGTTTCTAGGCCACACACACACACACACACACACACACACACACACACACACACACACACACACACGAGCACACACACAAAAAAAAAAAATACACACAAACACAGCGCTTATCTGTTTCTCTCTGAGGCCTCACACATCGTAATGGCTCTATCTGCGTCATGCACACACACACACACACACACATACACACAATCCACTGAGGTATCCAGAGTAATTATCAAGCTGTTAATGATTGCCGTGCATCAGCAGTGCTCCAACCATTCATTACAAGAGCTTCTTCAGGCCCCTACTGGGCCCCCGAGACTGCTTATCACGCACCACACCACTTGATGGGCTTAATGCAACCTATTAACCAACAAAAGTCTGGATGTGAAGTTCGCCAAACCCCTCCCATCTGTAATACACTTTGATTTATGTTTTTGTATCAGTCCAAAGTCAAGCACTGGATTGGGATGAGATTAATTGTTAATTTCCTATCTTCTTAAGAGAGGATGTTGCATTGAAAACTGTAATCACTCTTGTAAGAGCTACAGTAGGATGTGAGAAGCACGGTCACAGCTAATCCGCAACTGAAGCCATTTTACAGCAAGCCCAATCTAAACAGCAGCAGGGTATGTGTAGCATGTATGATAAGAGTGTAAACATGCGATATTATAATGTTGGCCACGCAACCACGTCTTGACAGCCAGTAACCTTTGGGGTCACCCCTCCTATCCCTCAATCTATCCCATCCACTTATACATTCCCCCTTTCTCCTGACACTGACCCCTGTCACTTCACCCCGCACAGAGGTTTTTATCATTAGATATAAGGAGGTCGATAGTGTCTGTCTACATCACAGCGGAGAGATGTCACCACAGCCATTGTGAGAAGCTTCCCCTTGTGTCTGGCCATTGAAGTGTTAATGCATGGGAGGGCAGGATGCCATGATGGTGGAGTGTGTCTTTGAAGCCAAGTATGGAAAAAGAGAATTGTTTGCAAGAATTTATTTTCTGATAATATACAGTATACATTTGATGCTAAGAGTTTTAACATTTTAAAATATTTATCTTAAAGAGCATCAAAAACAAAATGACATTTAAAAAAAAAAAAGACATTTAACAAAAGAAATATGACTAAATGACATTAAGAAAAATGACATTTAAAGAAAAAATATCCATAAATATATATGGTATACAGTCATTTTTTTGTGTATTTATACACTGTAATCTAACAGGTATTGAAATGAATACAAAAGATCACATTTGCTGCCACAAATCCAATTGTCTATCCACTCAGTTTTAAAGCAAACTTCCAGTAGTTTTACCAAGTGCTATTTAAATTGCTAAATTACTTCCTCAAGGTGAGGTATTTTCTTTTGAAACCGGACGTTGGGGGTTGGGACATGCAGAAAGGCTTGTGAGGGCTTTATTGGCTGGAGTGCATAACTCCACCCACTTGTACAGTGTATCATCAATTAAGATGCACAGGTTTTTCTCCCCCAGGAAGTGATGGTCCACATGGATTGCCAAACAATTCATGTCAAAGTGCACTCTTCCTTGCAAAAACATGTTGAGAGTGAAGAAAACTCTTTTACTGTTTAGTGGCTGAGCAGATGACAAGTTGCTCCTGGATAATCTTGTTATCCTGAACATGAACAAATATTTTTTTGTTACTGAATTTTAATCTGAGACTGTTCAATTGTCTCAAATAGTGACTGTTTCAACATTTCTGGTATTTATGCTTACTGCTTTAAGCCAGCAACATGATTTATATTAACATTATGTCTAGTGGAGAGAATCATCTTGACTATAAAACACTCCACTCTGTTGATAAAATACACAGCTTGAACTGTGAGATGGACTTTTTTTTTTAGCTCTGGCCATCAACTTTCTGATAAAAGAGAAAGACAAGCAGGAGGACTTCTACGAGGCAATGGACACCTTCATGTGGAAAAAGTGGTGCGTGGACTTTTTTCCAAGTAGAACAACAAATAGTAAGTGCGAGTCTTATTTGTGTAACATTTGTGTTATGTTGTATTGCTTGTGTTTTCTTGGCTGCCAGCCATTACCAGTCCTTGACTCGGCCATGCTGTGACTGGGAATGTGCTTACCAGTCTGCAGCCTACGTCTTTAAACTGGGCTTACAATCCCCTGCTTCACATTTTGTCTGGCCATGTTGGCTTCCATGCCATGTCTGGGCCTCAATTGTCTCAGCTGCAGTGCCTTTGCTTCTTGTGTTGTCTTGAACTTGTGTCTGTGCAGCTGTGTATATAAGTGGCTGCTAGGCCAAACTGCTGTCTATCTAATTGAAATTTCTGTCTACAGATGTGTGTGTTTGGTTCAAGATTTGACATTGGCTTTTTTTCAGGTAGACCTACACACACACACCAACACACACCACTTTTAATTTGTTTGCTATGAGTACACCTATTCTTGTTGTGACCTCTTGAAATTATGTTGATATGCACTGTATTTAAGTGGCTGCTATGCTGACTGATTCACTTTTTGTTTGTTTCAGATAGACCTACAAATGGTAAGTGTAATTTTATTTTTTTGTGTTATTTTGTGTTCCATGGCCGCCGTGCCATGGGTCTGTGCTTGCTTTGACTTCTTCAGGTGCCTTCCGCAACATTTTGCCTTGCTTTATTTTTGTGAATTGGATTTTTCTTTATAGCGGCCCTTTTTATTTGCCACAAACAGCCAGTGCATTTACTGCACAGACTTAGCCTTTATCTTAGCTAGCCAAACTGACTGACTGTGTGTGTGTGTGTGTGTGTGTGTGTGTGTGAGTGACATCCCTGACTCAGACTGAAAACTTACCAGGTTTCTTCCTCCTTTCTCTTATTTTCCTAACATTTCCAGCCTGCACAAATGTACTTTTGCGACAATTTGCGCTGCCATGGGCTATGTCTTTTAATGTCTGCTTGTGTCTTTCTATTAGGCTTTGTACCCAACTCTAAAATTTAGCTTTGGGTTCAGCCTAACCCTAACACAACTTTGATGCAGCCTTGCATAAGGCCGCCAATCATGCTTGTATTACATGCCTGCCAACATATAGGTTTCAAATTCCAGGAGGTTTTTTTTCTTTTTTCGGTGGGAGCAATATTGACCCACATTATTCTTTCCATCGCGCCGTATCCTGTTGACAAGCAGATATAAATGGAAACTGTTCAGTCAAACTCTGCTTAAATTTGCAGGTGTATTTAGTTTTTTAGGCACTGTCCTGTTTAGATGTCAGGCCCTGCCATTTTTACAACAGCTAAGCTAACAGCTACTTTAAGTTAGCTGGCCGGTTTGCCTGCGCAAAGAGCAGCTACACACACGCCCGATGAATTGGCTTGTGAGTTGGCAAGTTGCAGGGACAACTGAGTTGAAATTGTATGTAGTAAGGGGATTGTCTGTGTAGATTGTTTTATTGACGATCTGGCAACTTGGGTGACGTCAGACAAACATAAAATTTAACGATCCATGTTTGACGATTATTCATAATAAAGTTTGAGGTCCATGCAAATTATAGGCGTTTCCGGAGCTAACAAAAACTATAATAACAGAAGGGCGCTGAGAGATGCCCTTAAAATACAACCTGGGTGATGGCAGGCATGTTGTATTAAAGGGATAGTTCGGATTTTTTTAGTTGCTGCCCCCATCCACAGCAGTACATTGCTTAGCTTCCGTGCCTATCCTCCTGCCTGCTTCTCCAAACTGAGTGTGTGCTGAGAGCCGTCTACTCTAAGTAATATACGGACTATGGATAAGTACCTCATACAACCCCACTTCAAAAAAATCTTAACTATCCCTTTAACTCTCTCTATCAATTCTGTCTGGCTCACTAGCTACCTAGAAAGCTGTATTTGCTTCTTTTCAGTTAGACCTACAAATGGTAAGTGTCATCTTAATGTTTTTTATGTTTGTGATGCTTGTGTTGTATTATGGGTGCTGCGCCATAATTGTTTTTTTTGGGCCGCCGTGCAATATTTGGGCCTTATTTGGCCACTGTGCCATGACTGGGCCTTATTTTGCCTCGGTGCCATGACTGGGCTTTATTCGGCCGCCGTGCCATGAATGGGATAACGCTTATATAGCTCCAGTATATAGCATAGGTCTTTACAATCAGCTGAGAAACCCTTGGCTATATTTGTGTGATGTTTGTATTATGTTGGCTGCCACCAGTAGGCCTAAATAATTGTGACTTTGTCTATGGAGTTTATTGGAGGTTGTCCTTGGAAAGGAAAGCCTGCAATTATGTCCACCTGTCTGTCTTGCCAGCTTTTGCTGTTTCGGTCTGAATATAGATTGGTGCATTGGCTTCTTTTTCAGGTAGACCTACAAACGGTAAGGGCTATTTTTATTTTCTCTGTTTGTGATGCTGTGTTTTGTGGACGCCGTGCCACAGGGCCTTGTTTTGACTGCCGTGCCATGACTGGGCCTTTTTTGGCTGCTGTGTCATGATTGGGCTAATGATTATTTCAGTATGGCATCATCATGTAGCATAGGTCTTTTACAATAAGAAAGCCCTGGCTATGTTCATGTGATATTTGTGTTATTGGCTGCTATCATCAAGGCCTAAATGATTGTGACTTTGTCTATGGAGCTTATTGGAGGTTGTCCTTGGAAAGGCCAATTACTGATCATATGTTTTGAATTGTAATATTAATCAGGTTGCAAGTCATTATTTGCATCCGTTTGAACTATGTTAGCCTTGCAAGGTTTCCAACCTGTACAGTTTACTTTACTAGTTTAAAGTAGTTTCAGACCGTGGCATTGTCCTACTTAATTTATTCAATAAAATGCAGTATTTGTAATACTTTGGCAATGAGTTGGACTGTATGCTCATTTATTCCCATGTGTGACTTGCCTTGAATCAATATGTCAAAGCCATGGATACATTAACCATTTTTTATGCATGCTCACATGTGTCTGGTTTATTAAGTTTACCATTAAGTGTGTTATTTCCTAGTCTCCATCAGTCATCAGCTTGGCATCACATGAGTTGTATTGATGCTTAAAACATGTTTTTATCATGAAGGGTTTAATATGAGTAAAATCTGGCTTTCAGAACAGCCAGTGCATCTCAGCAATTGACCTCTTTAAACGTGACTCAATATGTGGTCTGTCCTACATTTTCTAAGTCAAATACTGCCCATTTTAAGTAATTCTCAGCAAATTGAGTGTTTGTGTGAGAAGACATCCCCAGCTGTCAGCTTCATGATACAGATATAATTTAGCTTTTCATAAAAATATAAAACCCACTTCTCATGCATCTTCAAATCTGTCAAATCTTAAAAAAAACACATTCTTGGCCACAACCATGCTATTTAAAAGAAAACTTGACACTTTCCCTTATCATCTTGCACCTTTCAGATATTTTGTGCACTCTAGTCATAAGGACCAAAAAGACAGAATAAGGGTAAGGTGGAGTGCTTTAGGTGCCATTCTTTGAGCAAGTGATGTTTGAACAATGGCTGACTGACCTTGCACACTGGATGTCTCAGGTGTAGACAGGAGTAAAATGGTGAGGAGGTACATTTAAAATCTATATTTTTCGTTGTTTGGCCATATGTTTGCCTTGTCTTTGGGCCAGGTTATGTTCAACCCGTACTGGATCTTTGGCTAGGCCTGGAGCCAATGCTGTTTGTCACTGCTGTTTTGTGAGCTTTTGTTTGATGTGCTGACATGTTGCCTTACCAACGCCTATCAATAAACATCTTATAGTTGTCCCTGGGTATTGTGATAGTATTATGCTGCCTGTGGTGTTAGGTATCAAGTAGTCATTAGTACAGTTTGTTCAGTATGTTTTTTTTTTTATTTATTTTTTTTAGTCAGTAACGCCAATAAAAAGTTAGGTATTCGTTATTTTGCAGTACGTGACTATCATGTAAAGTAGCAATTAAGTGTTACTGTAATTAATATTTGTAGTTCTTTATGTTTTAATGAATAATTGCATTATAAATATATTCAATCATGCAAAAAAAATCCATAAATAAAACCAGAAAAAAATGATATTCCAAATTAATTTCAACTGTAAATATATTTCTATTATTGTTAATGACCTTGGTTGACATTTCATAATTTGCCACTATTCACGTGACGGAAATACATTCAGTGTGCTGAATGCTTAGTTCAGGTGTCTGTGTTCCTCGTAAATACCTGAAAGCTGCTGTGAGAAACCTGTTTATTAGTTATTATTGGAATAAGAATGAAAAAGAAAAATAATGTACCTATTGCAGCTGGGCCATGGCTGCAAGTCGGTGATCTGAATTCTAATTGCCTTTTTTACATCCACTGATAATGAGCACGTTGGAAGACTGGGCTTAAGTGGTTATTATTTCCTTTGGTGCTGATATTTTGCCTGTGGGAACTGCTCAGGTTGATGCTAAATAAACGAAGCACTTTGCCCAGAAATACTTAAAAACATTCTTACCTGTCAGTACTGCCAGCATGACACCATCTTGCAATGACAAGCTTATTTTTTCCAGTAATAATTGTATAGGAATGTTTACCAACAGAGAGTCTGTGGCCTAAGGCACTACAGCAACAGAACAATTTCAGGCCGGTAACGCATAAGGTGCCTGGGTGGGAGATGTGTTGGCAATAACACCACACACAAGGTATCAGTCTCACAATTATAAGATCAATTCCTGGTAGAATCATGTCATGAACCCAGGAGGAAGTTTTGTAGCCTTAGCTTATTCAGCACTGCGAGGCAACACACTCAGCACAACATAGCTCCCCATGTCCTGGCAAGCTAATACATTTTTATTACTTGTGTCAGGCCGTTTTAAGGTACCACACTATGCAAATGATGAATTCATCCCCGGGTATATTTTTTTTGCTGACAGTTTGGAGAAAAGCTGAGTGTCACGATTTTGATTTTTTTTTTTTGTTTTGTTTTTTTTTGTTGCTTCTGTCCTTTGTAACTATTTCTCCCCACATATGTACTGCATCTAAAAGCATAGGGCAGTGAGAACATTTCTTAAGTGAATAGTTTCATCCACGTCCACCTCCAGACAATGGACAGTAAAACTTTATTAGGTTGTACCAAATTTCAACTTGTTGCTATATGCTGTGAAGATATGTGTGTGTGTGTGTGTGTGTGTGTGGGGGGGGATACTTAATGGTGGTGAGTCTGAAAGAAATGGCTAGAGCGGTCTCCTATTACTTATGTTTCTCTCCACTCTCAGCCTCACCTAATGGGATATGCCTCACACTGAACAATAGTTCCATTAAACGCCAAGTCAGAAACAAGAAGTTGAACACCAAGCCTTTCAAACTGGCAAGCCAAGCTGAAAGATGGAATTTCAGCTGCTTGAGATTAAAAGCCCACAGCAGCAGATGGAAGTGAAAAAGAACGAGACGAGAAGGAGAGAAAAAAATAGTAGACGGAGGAAAAAACGAGGAAGCACAGGAGCAAGACAGAGGTGGCAGGCAGTCAAAGTGGCAGTTACACTGTAAATAAGATCTCCCCACAGGGTGCTTAACTCTGGACTGCCTTTGTCTGGCCTTTTAATAGCTTACAGGGCTGAGAGAGACAGATTAGAGCAAAACTGCAGGGACACAGAAATATAGGCTTTGTCTACAGCTGGAATTTATCTCCCACCCTGAGTCTCAACTTTGTTTTCAGGAGGGCCTCCACTCTGTTGACTGGTAAAATCTGAGTTGTGTCTCACTTCCTGTTGCCTAATGAGTTTGAATCATTGTCACCTCATAGAGATTATCTTAACTGTTTGAATGTCTCCTGTATTTCACAAAATAACAATAGCATTAGTATTACTCGCCACAATCAACTTGTGCAGAATTGATAGATGTGGGACGCTGGACAACAACGGGATGGTTGAGTTTAGGAAAAGAACAACGGGGAATTGAATAGTCACATGCGGGCCACGATCCCCGGTCTCCGGGGTGAAAGTCCTGTGTTGTTTGACCCAATCACCACCCCAACCAACCTCCCTGCGCGGATTTTCAGCATTTCATACTACTCGCTACCGAAGTCGTGCTGTGATCACGAAAGATGCGTCCCATTGAAATACATTAGTTTAAAATACGTGTGGACCACCACGAGATTAACATGCCCGTGTACATGAATCAATAGATTAAATAACGTGACCATTTCGCGAACTGCCGTGAGACTGGGTTGTTGAAGCAGAGTAGCACAGAATGAACCAGGCTCATTAATCAAAGTGCAGCCTAAAGGGAAAACATACTGGGCTACATTAATTTTCACGGCAGAATGGCTGAGGGAAATGATTAATACATTACCATGTGGAAACAGGTTAAAAAGCCCTGATTACTGTCATATAACAGATCAATGAGAAGTTATGCATTATTTACCAATTTTCTTATCGTAAAATTATCTAGAACAACGGAATACATACTCAATATACCATTATTCTCCATTCTCCCTCAGGAGATCTGAAAGAAATAATACATTATGCTTTTTCCAGAATTTACACAACTGTCTAGCATATGGCTGGAATTTTTTTTTGAAGGGGGGGGGGGGGGGTGTACATAATACACCTCGCATTTAAAATCAGGTGTCGTTAATAATGAGCACTTGTGTTTGAAGGAGCTCTTCATTAGTACGAATGAGCATGTGATTGCTTTGATGTGACTTCACACGGGACAACTGGATTGGGGTGGCTAATGAAGTTCTGAAAAGGACCGCCGAGTTCAGTGAATGTCAGCGCTTCTTTTGACATTAAAAGGTAACAAGAAAGCCTAAAGTCCCTTTGATGTGACGCACCCAAGTTTAAGGGGGCTTTTGATACAAGCGCAATACGAAACTGCACACTATGCATCATCTGCAAGCAAATAGAACCCACATAGATTCTAAATGGCATTACTTCATGCTTCAAGGCTAACCGAGACCTTCCACAGGAAGCTTAAGTAATAGAACCTCATGTCTGAGGTTTTCGTAACTGAGATTTTCATGAACACACGTTTCTCGAAGTCGTCTTAGCAGCAACAACACGGGCACCTGCGTGTTTTGATGGCAGTATGCTAATTAGCTGCTGCATGAGCGGATGCTCCTTCCAAAAGAGACGAGAGCCTAATTAATTTTCAGATTCGAGCTTTGATGTGTCTAATTGCTCTAAGCTTCCCAACTTCATTAGTCAGCGAGCTCCCTCGGTGGACGATGAAGCCGGGTCCCTGCGGTTACCGAAGAGAGATTTACCTGTGTATTTTTAGGCCCTGTTTATTATTAGAGGCAATGTTGCTGCATCTCAGCCGAGTCTAAAACCAATAAGAACTTAGAAGCTTTGTGAAATAAAATTGTCCTTTCCTACACTGACTGTTGTGAAATAAGCTCATCAACACTTTGTTTTTCAAATCATCGTGAAGGTGCAGCGGGAGTTTAAAGGACAACAATGAGGTCTCTAGGTGAATATGTAAAAGTTGGGGTGACCTTACTTTCCATCCCTCTCCGTTTTCCCAAGATAATTCAGATTCCCTGCCTGGGAAGCATCTGTGTGTGCTGTTTTGTTGTGCCATTTCTCACAGTTTTTTTCATACATTTCCTTACTTTATACAAGACTCCATTACACTGTAAAATTGCATAATCAATTAATTAATTAAATCTATTCATGTTTTATCATTAACACAGGGTAATGGGATAGGGTCTGTTTCAAGTCAGGAGTAATAAAGTAATCCTATCCTATTCAGAATCTATACAGTAACTATTTACATATTAAACAAATCAGACTAAAAGATGATACAGATGGAATGTAGCCACGATGTGCTTTGTCAATTAAATCTGGTTAGTTTGTTAAAAGTTTATGGTTCAGCAGATAAAATGCTTGATTACCTGGGGCCCAAATGTTACATTATTAACTTAACCTTAACACTATACTATGATCCAGACAGACCGTTGTTATTATAAATCTCAACGCTGTCTCCTTCTAACTCCTGTTAAATCATAGAAGACTTATTTTTTTCATTTTGTTTGTTAGATCATTGTTCGTTTTTTGAAGTGTTTTAATCCGTGTTTTGGGGATCCTAAACAGCTGTTCAGTACTATACATGTTCGTGTTGAACTCATTTAGATCTCATCTGAACAACTCTGAGTTGTAGCTTATAACTTTTACAGCCAACTTAATAAAATCTCGGGTTTTATTCGGGAACTGAAAGCTCAGTTAGAAACAATTAGCTGCGTTAGCTCCGTTATAAAGATATAGAGTGGAAAAGACTGCCGCAGAGATGGTGGACAAAGCAGACTCTGATAAATGATGTTTGGGGAGCTTTCACAGTGACGTGGCCGCAGTGTTTCTACGGTTTATCAGTAAAGTTAATCCCACGGCAAGACGACCAGCATCATGCTACTGCTAGCGATAGCCTCTGAGCCTTAAGTGAAGCGTTGACGCTGTCATGCACGCGGTGCGAGACTTCATGAGGGGGAGAGGCTGGAGGCTGCTGGTCTGTGTGCGCTCCTAAAATACATCCTTGATTTGAAAAAACAATGTAATTCGGATTTTCTCTACATGGGCGGGTCTCAATCTACCTGGGCGGTGTGCCCAAGTAGAACCTATGTATGGGAAACACTGCTATAATCAAGAGTTCAGTCATAACTTAGATGATGAGTTGACTAAATGTCTAACTGAGTCTTCACATAACTGCTCAACTGAACTTGTTTTTCAGAAACATATCTCATTAGCATATATGTTCCAGCATCCATTATGTGTGTTAAATGTTTCACTTTTTAGAATTTGAAAACGGTGACATAATGAAGGCTTGTGTCTTTTTATATATGTCACACACTAATACAGCGCAAACCATAATTGAGATAAGTAGACAACTTCAACCACACCCAGCACTGAGATTCTACATCAGTCACGCAGGATGTAGCAGTTGTAATAGGCAACACTAGTCTGTGTGAATGTGGCTGCTGTTAATTCAACAAAAGCTGTATGAGACCGTGACAAATCAAACGCAGTTAAAAATCCCAAAATAAAGTGGGTTTAACTTGGGAGATTGTTGCCTTGGTTTATTGCCAACAACATAAAAAGTTTTTATTTAGTGTAGCCTAGTTATTTAAAAGTACAGAATGCTAATTGGCAGTTTGAAACTTCTAACTAGCCAATCTCGTTGTATTTCCAACTTCTAAAACACTAAATGATTTCTATTAAAATTGCATTCGACACAACACATACACAAGAACAACACTGTGACAGTAGCTGAGGAAAAAGTTACTCATGCATGCATATGTCATAACTAATACCTGTGAGGACATCATTTATGCAAGGGAAGGCAAGTTCATACAGTAAGTATTGTAGAAAGGAACAGGCAGACAACTTTGAGTGTCACTTGGAGAGGGCTGGGGTATTGGCTGTCACCATTTTTGCTAAGAATGTGTCCATTATACTGTATCTAATGAGTTGATCACCCAGTTGGAGTAATCTGGACCTAGTTGACATTCAGAGGATGTACATTCAAATGGGCACACTGGAATATGTTCTCGTCCTTGCTGCCAGATGGAGTGATCCAATTGACACCTCATTACTTGAATCTATTTTGATCGAAGTGGAACGTTTTTGTTGGGTTGTGTTTCTGCTTTGAGTTTTTAAAAAAATAAGTCTTGACCTGGATTAATCATTAGAGGTACATTTTGCTGAAATGCTCTGATTGGTTATAAGTAAATGTCACTCAATGTCATTTCACCTCCTAATAATAGCTCCTTCTCTTCCTCTGTCACCGTAATGTGGGATGTAATGCTGATGGCAATACGGCTCTGCTTGCTTAAGAAATTTGGTCAGACATATCACATGTATAAACTGACAATTGTTAAAAAAAAAATAATAATGGTCAACCATAAACAACCTCATTAAAGTGCCCCTTGTTTGCTAGGCCAAATGAGAACATTGGTAAGGGGGATCTATTTCCTGTATGACACCCTAAAAAAGAAATAAGTGCTGGCTTGTGAGTTTCTCGGGGTCCTGCCTTGGATAGCAAGATTGGCCTCATTAGTGAGCATCTTGCTGATGTGTTTCGGGCCCAGGAGTCCTGGGCTGAAGCTGGGGGAATTGCTGACTTGTAAAAACACCTTGCTCGCCGCTTTTAAATTTTTCCCTTCTCGGAGCCCGTTTAGCACCTATGAAAACTCCAAGAGAGCGATTGACCTCATCAGTTTACCTGTTTGACCCTACAGGTCATTTTCCGCAAAGGGATAAATAATTGGCTTCTGGCTTTCTGTCTTCTCAGTTGTATTATCATTTTATAAATAAATGTGTTTCACAGGGATATGGCACACGGGACTATTGTTGTTTTTGGAGATATTCAGCAAATATTATTGCCTCTGCAGAACGCATTCTGCTTATTTACATGGGATATTAAAGAGCCGTATTTTTTAAAGTACTGTCCTAGAGGCAGAATTGTCTGGCTAGAACACACACACACACACACACACACACACACACACACACACACACACACACACACACACACACACACACACACACACACACACACACACACACACAAATAACCTACTCATTTCTACTGAGTTAAACTTCTTTTGTTTTACCATGGATAAAGATACTACTTTAAACTCTAAAAGCTATTTCATCCCTGGGCCATCTCACGCTCATGCGATTAAAAACTAAGTTGCCTCCAAAGGGCCACCAGCAATGTTTTTCAAGTCATTAAATACAGTAAGTGTCCTTCAGCGAAACATGATCACTTTTGATTTGGCTCAGGCTGCTGTGCATTAGAATCCTTTGGTACTGATGATCCATAATTCAGTCTTATTTTGACACATTAAATTCAGGGCTGATATACTATAGGATATTACTCATGCTTTTATTTTATGCAACAACCCAATAATGTCTCACGGGTCAGAAAGAAAATTGAGATTTCATTACACAGGTGATCTTTATTAACTGCTTTATTTATACAGTGTTTGATAATGGTGACCTCTATCATGCTAGGTTATTATATTGGCCTAACCTATACACTTATTAGCTAATGTTTCCAGTATAGTGTATTAACAGCAATTGTCCAATCACAGCTTAGCAACCATGGCAGGCCTGCAAAGCTTTTGATTTCTCTACATGTTAAGGGACTGTAGTAAGGCTGCATTCACACAAAATTAAGTGTCCCCATTGTGTTTACCACTCCATTGTGTTCTGCCTGATTGCTGATTATATGATTGGCCACCGCAGCGTGATGTCAGGTTTTTAGCCAAAACGCAATACCCACATTCAAATAAATGGATAGACTGCCGTTTTCGCCGAAACGCCTGATTTGGTGTAAATGCAGCCTAAGAGTGGTATTTGGCATTTAGAGAGTGTCATTAATGGTGTCATTATGGTGTCGTTTCAGAAATGTACAATATAATTAGTTTCTCTGGTTACAGGTTACATTGAAGAAAGCCCACTTTTCAACTCAATTATTTAAAAATATGTACAAATATGTTAGCTAAGCATCTAAACAGGGTTATGTAAGGAAGACAGTCTAACAGTCGGGTTTTACATTTTTCCTTATCCTACATATGGTACTACGGCTAACTAGCTCTATGTGGATAATCAGCTGGTAAGAATGCTAGCTGGGACATGTAGCTTTATCCTCAGTCTGGTAACACAGTATCATGTAGCCATCAACTGCATGTTTAAGTACTACATGAAATAGTAATCCATTGTTTCAAAAATTACTAAGAATTGTGAGTAGAAAATCTGAATATTTGACGTTAGAGAATGGGAGGCTTGACAGGTGTAGCAACAGTAACTAAGAGGTGTTGGACTTTGCAGTTGTGTGTGCTGTGAGACACTACTGTGAGACAGTACTTTATTATACAGCTGATTTTTTTGAACAGTGTGAATTTCCTTTTTTTTTTTGACACAAAGACAACAAAAATATTCCTATAGTGGGACTTAATACAAATTAAACAAGGCTGGATCAAGGCGACTTATCTGCCTGATACATTGTGTCACTTGATCAAGAATCAATGATATGCACAACATGACCGAAAATTCAAATTAATAATAGACAGTCAAATGTATACATATTCCCACAGTCAGGCTTTTTCACTTAACTGTCTGATTAGTTGCATATTTACATTCCAAAACACTGGCACTTATTAATTAAAGAGGAGACCAAAGTTCCCTGCCAGGGTTATGTTGGGCCGATCTGCCCCACTAAACCATTTCCATTTGGCCTTGGCTTTCTAGGTGAAGCAGAATGAGGGAGAATCTCCATATCGCATTTGTTCTTGTCAACCTATGGGCAAATGTTCAACCAGCGCTGCCATATATTTGCATTATATGCACAACAGAGACAAATGTATAAGCTTGTGTGTGTCTATTTAAATGGTTTGTTGTGGTGTTTGATAGTTTATTCCTGTGTGGATTTGTTGTTTTGTGTGTGTCTGCTGCAGTTTTGTCTTCTTACCTTTGTTCATGATGCTAGTGGTCTGTGCGTGTCCGTGTGTCCTGGGGAAAGATGTTACAGACAATGGCAGTGACATGCTCAGTGCTTAACTACATTGGAGTTGCACAAATTGAGCATGACAACCTGCAGACAGAAGGCGGTTGGCACAAAGAAGCCATGTAAGCGTTCACAATGCTAAAAAAAAAAAAAATGAAAAGCTTAGACTTAAAAGATTGAAATGTTTTTTTCAAACTCTAAAAGCTAAGCAGATGCATAATACAATGTATCCTAGGAAGAGAATAAATTACCTCTCCAAACAAACAAGATGCTGGACTTCATCACTGTCGGGTTCAATGATGCATCAGTAAAATGACACAGCAACTTCAGTTACTCAAGCTAATAAATCCGCCTTAGAGGCATATATTATAATTTGCTCACTTGAATTTACAGAACTTAACAGAAAATTATAAACATCTCAATATAATACACTCTTGTACAAAGCTATGGACTCAAAATTACCATGAAATGTAATCAACACTTCTCTGACACAGAGTTAAGAAATCATGAGGCTTTTAGATTCACTGCAGTGCTGTTGTGTTGGATTACGTTACTTTGTACCTACTACACAGTTTATATGTTTGTATAGAGGGACGTCACGTTCTGGGCGGTAACCTAGATGCGTGGCCATATTGGAGGCACTCGGTGTAAACAACTGAATGGAGTAATGGAGTATTGTGCACTTTGGATACTTTAATACTTTATGTCTAAACAACAGAAAAGCTCATCAAAACGCGTCCAAGATGCAAAGGCATATAGGGAAGGACTTGGACCACAAAAAGAGGCGCAATATTTTGAGAAATTACAGTTTACTGGCGGAGCAGATCCCTACAAGTTGGCTTCCTCTTCTTGGACCCATGCCGAGCGCATACACAGCAGAAGACCTTAAATCCTACAAAAGTTTGGAGGCCTATAACCAGATGGTGTGTGGATGGGTGAGGGAGACGCAGTACCAAGTCATTAACGACCGTTGTGTTGTGAAGGCCAAAGTAAGTAATGCAGTAACGTCTTTAATCAACCTAACCTTAATTGTTTGATATCATTGCAATACTCAAGGTGTAGCCAAGTGACTCTCAATCGTTTATTTTCATTTCAAAGACCGAACAAGACAGATTTTTCCCTCGTAGATCCTGGTTGAGCTTTGCCTACCACAAGCGCCTCCTTTCATCTGATAACTTCTGGCATTCCTCTCCCTGGTTTTTAATAACTTTTGGAAGTTGATAATATTCCAAATGTTGTCTGACCTATTGGTACAACCTAAAACACGGCAATAATTAACCATTTTCCTTGACGCCGTTCGGGATCTACTTCAGTGCCTGTGCTTTGTTGTGATGCGGAGTACCTCCAACATGGAGACTTCTGGTCTGATGACGCGAGTGAAAACCCTCTATAGATGCATACTTTGTAAAAAAATAAATGATTTCCAACTCACTTTCCAGAAATTAAACCTAATCATGTATACTGACAGGAACTCTGAGTTCCTGCCTAATTGTTACTATGGCTACATTGCTACTGGCACTATTTGTGAGAAGCCTGGTGATTACCATTCTGTGGCTTTTAATTCAATTTTATTTTTTATTTTTTTACTAGTCGGAAATGTCTACAGTCACATTTTAACAACTAATCACACTAAAAAACCACCCCAATATAACACTGTTAAAAACCTGCAAGTATTTGTGCCAGAATTTTGTTTTGTCACAACCAAACAAAGGGTATTCACAACAAGTAATAACATTACACCCTTAGCAAAGAAATTCATGAATTAGTAATTGTAGGAGCACAGTTCTTTTTGTGTCTGATGTGATGTTCAACTCATTGAACATTCTAAGCAGTGAGCTGGGGTCCCATGTATATGTGTACCTCACAGTGTCTAATAACTGGCAGACAAATGGAACACTGACTTGTATTTAAAAAACATTAGGCAAAGGTTGTAATTAACATGCAACATTCACTGTTCACTGTGTTTTGGCTCTTACAAATGGTGTAGCACATAGCTTTTCCTACACTGACAAATCCATTTTCAAAGTGCACATATCTGTTCGGATTCATTGACTGGAGAAATTGAAGACAATAATTGGCAAGCTTTAGCCGTGTCGTAGCATTATATGCATTCAAATGTCAATGCCAATTTATTTATATAGCACGTTTAAAAACAACAATAATACAACAATTGAATACAGAGTACATCACAAAGGAAAAATAATAAACTAATAAAAGGTAATATCTTTTCTTATCTGGAAGGAAAGGCCAAAGAAAAAAGATGTTTTTAACAGTGATTTGAAGTGTTCGAGAGTAGGGGCGGTTTTAATATGAAATGGTAAACTGTTCCACAAGTTAGGGGGCGGCTACAGCAAAGGCCCGATCGCCTCTGGTTATGAGACTTGTTTTTGGCACATCCTGGAGGAGCAGATTGGCTGATCTCAACACTCTTGCTGGAGTATGAGCATGAAGGAGCTCGGTAAGGTGGTGCCAATCCTTGGATAGATTTAAAAGTTAACAGTAAGATTTTAAACTCAATCCTGCAGCAAACAGGTAGCCAGTGGAGAGAGCGCAACACAGGTGTAATGTGGAGTGGAGTACAACAGTGCTATTGTGGCCTCTGACCTGAGCTGTGTTGCCATGATAAAGTGATCACCTTTTATATGTAATCAAGTAGTCAACCGGATAGAACAGACAATTTTTAAAAGGCTTACTTTTTTAGTGTTTTTTTTCAGCTCCTGTGTCATGTTGAATTTCCTGTGGTTTGTTTTGTTTCACTTCCTTTCTTACTTTTAACGTAGCAGATTGCAACTCCCTTATCCCCCTCTCTTTGCTGTCCTATCAGAGTCAACTGTAATGAAGTCTATTGTTGTGGTAACGCTACTTAATGCAAATGGGTGTTGGCAAACTAGTCATAAATGTTGCCAGGGAGGTGACGTGCTCAGATGAATAGCAGCAGACAACAAGCACTTAACAACAGCTTGCGCAAAACCTCAAACCTGTAATACACCATAAAGGTGCTATTCCTATTAGGGCTGAATGATTAATTGCATTTGCAATAATAATGCGATATGTTAAAATGCGATTTCCTAATCGCAAAGGCTGCGATTTGGTCATGTGACTCGAAGAGCAAATCAGTCTGCACTCCGCAGAGAAAGCATAAACTTAGCACGCTAACGCTACGGCGTTCCTTGAGCAGATTTCTGTCATTCAAACAACTGAGTTGTAGTTTAAAACTTTTACAGCCATTTTAATAAAATGAAGGGTTTTATTCGGGCTCGAGTACATACATGCAGTTAATAGATACAGGCACGCAGAACTGAAGGCTCGATTAGCAACGATTAGCTCTGATTAGCGGTTAGCTCCAGTTAGCTAGCTCCGTTATAAAGATATGGAGTGGAGGAGACTGCCACGGGGAGGGGTAACCATAGATATACAAAAAGCTTTATTATGTATATCTATGGGGGTAACACCAGACTCTGATAAATGACGTTCGGGGAGCTTTCACAGCAGCGTGTCCGCGTTGTTTCAACGGTTTTATTAGTACAGTTAATCCCACGACAAGACCAGCAGCAGCATGCTACTACTAACGTAACGAATCGATAGCCTCTCTGTATCTGAGTGCAGTGTTGACGCTGTCATGCATGCGGCACGCAACTTCACGAGGGGGAGGGGCTGGAGGCAGCTCCTCTGTGTGCGCTGTAAAAAAAAAATACACCATTGTATATACTGTAAATACTATATTTTTACTTAACTGTCTAGTAAAGTTCAAATACAGTGTTTAAAAAGTTCAATCCACATGTTTACATATGTTTATTACAGTAAATAATAATTAAATAATCTAAATACTACTAAGTGGGGTAAAGCCACATATTTGTTTTTATATTTCTGCACTTTAGTTTGTGTGATTTGTTTCTGACTTTCATATGAATGTTTACACCAGGCTTGGTCAGTACTCAATATACTACTGTGACTGAAGTAGTTAAATAAAAGATGTCATTCATATAAATTCATGCATCACCTAATTTCATCATTACATACAGGCCTGGCCTCCAGGAAAGAACACTTTGTTTCATCTATATAATCTTGTATTGTTCATATTATACAATGATTTATTGCTTGTCTTTGTTGAATAATGCAGAAGACAAAGAGCTTAAATAATCGCATATTGAATCGCAGTCGCAATATTTTTGAAAAAAAATCGCAATTAGATTATTTTCAAAAATCGTTCAGCCCTAATTCCTATCGTATTTTTTCAATCGATCCTCATTTTCAATGTCATCGAGTCAGAGTACAAGACAAATACAGAACAACAACACAGAAAGTACAATCATCATGTCTTCTCATATTGGAAAACAACACACATGTTCCGGCATCACAAGCTCTGATTAAGCTTGCTTAAGGGTACGACATGGAACAGGTTTTCCAGCCGAATAGAAAGTCCATAAGTCCTCTGTAAACATCCCCTAACCTAAACGTGTTGGCATGCCATATACATGCCAACACTGTTGTCGTTGAAAGTTACCACACAGCTTGAGATGCATGATGACACAACAAATGAACTCAATAAAATACATTGAATTTATTCAAATTCGGTAGTTTCACTATTTAAGTTGCCACCCTTATCAATCAGATGTAGTTTCCAAGTTACAGGTCGTTTTCACAGTAGGCATTTTGACTTTTCACACAGGAAAATGTTAGGTGTTACTAATAACATCAACATTGGAGCTATTGTATTCAAATGTCCCAGTAAGCTGTGACCATGTGGCAGTGAGTCAGCATGCACAAAACCAGGACCCTGAAACTGCAGAAGCTGAATGGAATTCGACCATATGAATTTGAATATTCAGATGTGTGCTTTTCCTACTGTGATATCTCAAAATGTCTTCCCTGAAAAGGGCCTATTCCTCGCATACTGCAGCAAAGTTGCTGAGAATTTCTTTTTTCTATTCTTGTTCTGCTTTGGTACTCATTTCTCACAGTTCTTCTTTTCAAACCGTTATTCCAACATCTCCAATGTTTTTAACAAGTTCCCCTGCAAGTAGAAAAGATGCTAGTGAATAAACAAACCAGGCGGTAAAAGAACTATTGAAGCATTTGGAATTTAGTTTGCTGGCACACTTTTGACCTTATTCACATGTTGGGAGAGGATCCACTAATGTCCTTTAGTGATGAATGAACATGTATTACACTCTTCAAATAAGGTGCAAATTGAATGAGCTTTCATTGTAGTGCGACCCCCAGACTATGTAGGTCACTGGACAATACTTTAATTGCTTGTGTTACTCTTGTTGTGAATTTTCAGGTGTCCAAGCTATTTGCATTGTCAAACACTCATTGCTGTATAATAATTGAACTTGAGGTAAACTTGAGCAAAAGTAGCAGCCTTGAGGCGCATAAGCCGTTTGTTTATGTTTACATTGTTTTCCCATCCAATTATTATTTTTGCCTGATAAAGACATGCAAGTTATCCAGCAGTCTTCGGCAGCGTGGCTCAAAGCTTTTTTTTTAGGAATCGGGCCCGATAAGCATTAGACATTAGATGGAAAGAAATGGAGAACAAAAGTATTGTAAGCTGAAAATGGAGACTGCTGCCCACAAAATAGATATCTGTGGTGCATCAGCATCAAACATTTACACTGCTAGGTGTGAACCTGCAGCTCATCCAGGCGATTTTCAATTCCCATTAACACTCTGAAGATAATGAGCTTATAGATGTTTTTAAGATGTATTTTTGCTTATGTCCGTGGCAGGGATTATAGTTTGGAGTTAATAATTCTTGTCTCTTGCTTTCTCAAACCGAGCCGGGTGGAAAAACTCAGTTGACAGTCTAAAAAGCTTGCAGATGTCACATTATTTCTACACAGTGTTCCTCAGCCCATGCCATGATTAACTTTTTAATACATCCAATTGCTGAGAAATTCTTTGATTTTATCTTTTTATTACATGCATATTGAAGAAAAAAAACAATGGTTTTGAAAATCTTCATTCTGAAGTATATAATTATGCAGAGTGGAAGTAGCTAAATTTAGTCGCCAAGGTTATCAAGAGTCCCATCCATCAGTGAGAGATAACAAATCTCACTCTACAACACCTACACATCCTCATCAGTATGTAATGAATGGAAACTATCATCTCTATAATCTGTGTATTTATTGACCAAAAGGGTCAATACTCGTAGAAGCAATACTGGGTTAACTTTACCTAGTAGGCTATACACGGGTAGAAAACAATTCCGACCAATCAATCCCAAGACATGGGTTGTTTTGACCTAACATTAGTGTTATTTTTAGTCACTGTTGGGTTACTAACCAAACTAAAATTCTGACCCAGTGTTAGACACCGCAGGCTCAAGTTTGACTTGTACTTGCAAATGTATTGTTACTCGTACAAAAACAATGTGCATATTAGTTTCAAAACTGCAAAGATATATAGTGACATGTAAAAAAAAAAGAAATGATAGTGGACTACTGTAAATCCTCAAATTGAAGCCTGGTCAAATAATGGCAATATTAGGTTATACATACTCTAATTTCACTTGTTTTCTCAGTATTCCTGATCAGTGTTAGGACAAGGCTGTAAGACCTTTTATCAAGACAACAGATAAACAGGGAGGACATTTTTTAAATTTTCATTAACTGGGGAATGGGGTAGCCTGTCCCAAATGAATGCCTAGTTCTTTTCTCTCACTTGATTGAGTATTAAGTTGTTTGTTTTTTTTTGCTTCACTGAAGATGAATTGATTCTTCTTGCAGGTAGAAAGAGATAATGGAAATAGAGTAGAGTTAAACCGAAGTAAGGTTTTTTTTTTTTTTTATCCTTTTAGCTGGTAATTTACAGTAATTGTGGTACATTCTGGTGTGTAAATGCTGAGAGAGGGATTTTAACGTATTTAAAACTATTTATTTATCCTTTTAAAAGAAAGGTGCCCTTGTATGAAAAACAGAATTGGACATATAAATTAGGACATGACCTCGGATTCCTTTAAGATCCTGATTAGTCCTTTTGAAGTACTTTTTTTTTTCAAATTTTTCTTTTCAGAACATAATGACCTATGTTGACTTATTTGAATTGCCTACCTTGGAGATAGGAGAGCAGTGATATTCAGGATTTTTCAACACTAAACGTGTTATGTGTGTATGTATGTTATGACTATGAAAAATAATTCTTACTAAGAATCTGTAAATAATGCAACATGGGTTAACTTAGAGAAACTCAATCTACCTTTACAGGCACAGAGAGGCATTCTTTTTATTTTTAGAGCATCTCTAGCTGTGGCATTGAGAATGCTTCCATGTGAATAATGACTCAGAGGGCATCATGTTGCCCCTGGCTCCATCTCACCAGCTCCCAACAACTCGGCTGATTAGTGGAGTAGGCCTATGACTATTATAGCATGTCATGGCCGGCGGGGCCGTGCGGTGTGAATTGTGCCAGGGGATCTATTGGCTCTGGCACAATGACCGGGGCCAGAGTTTGCCGTGGGCTCTCTTCCTGATGATGCAAGCAACTTGGCGAGAGGGTTAGTGTTATGAGTGAAAAGGTCTCTCAAGCTGGGGATATGAAATGGACGATAGTCATGTCGTTTGGTCATGATTGCTGTAGGTTGGAGGAAATGGTAGATTTTCATGAAGAACCTGTAAAATGTAAGAATTTTACTGATGTCTTTGAACAAACCGGTTTTATTTTGCTTCTCAACTACGTAGGGAAGCCTTGCAAGACATTCATATTCAAATCTTGTTCATTTTCAATATATAATAGTGATAGTTTTCCTTAAGGTATTTACAGCACAGCTTATAAGCTTACACAATTAGAGTATGTTTGCATGTACACACACACACACACACACACACACACACACAGTCTGAAATCCACATGCCTGGAAAGTCTAAAAAACTTGCCTCAAGGACAACTACTTGTGGATTTGGAACACCTGAGTCTACACATTTACCACAAGACAATCATTTCCATGGCGTAAACCATTCTATATCCACTCTCATGTCATCTGAATGAGTTTATTGACTATACCCCTGGATAGTGCTGAATATTCAGTGCATGTCAAAAAAAAAAAAGTGGCATGTACATGCACATTAATACAAATCAGAATCTTCTCAGAAACAATTCCACAAAATGCAAATGACGCAGGTGACCTTGCCCGGTGGAGAAATGAGAGGAAAAAGCTGCACACATCATTGTCAACAGAAGTGATAGAAGCAAAAACTTCCCCTTGAGGCAACTAGAACATTTCTATTCCCCCTCCCCTTCCCTGCAGGGCTGGCAGAAAAAGTTTCAAAATGTTAGAGCATGAAAGATTGTGAGCTTTTTGATATTGACATATTTTAATGCAACTGTGTTTCCCCAGTCAAGCAGGTATTATCTGCATAGTGAAGCAGTCTGTGTAGTCGATAGGAGTGTGTTGTCCACGGTGTGTGAATAATGGATTAGGGTGAGAGCTGAGGTGGGAGTGGGTGTATTCATGCTTGGTGTGCTCCATGAGGCTGTGAAACACAAGAATAACGGCTGCTTCATATTTAACATGCACATGCATATACAGGCGTGCACACAAAAAATAATTTTCTAATCAGACGTTCCTAATTTATGCGGCTGCGATGTAAGGGCAGCAGCTGGTACTCTTATATATACATAATACATCTGAACCAGTATTCAGTATTAAAATATCAACAAATTCAGTTTCCAATTATCAAGCAGTTGAAGCAGTACATGTACACAAGTGCTGTCTTTTTGTCCATCTTCACAGGAATGATTCAGTGTGAGATACAAATTGCATAAGTATAGCCATCATGAAAGTCTTTTGTGACAATGTATAGTGTTTCTGCACCACTAGGGGCAGCTAATGCAGCTTTTATCAACATAATGCCAACCCAAATAACTAAAAATATTTCTGCATTTCTAAATTGTATATCACATTAAATGACTGTACAGTAAATTATCAGAAAGTAACTGTTTTCTAAAAATTACATTCATATACTATGGATTTGCAGCAGCAAATACACCTCAAAACTGCTCCCGATGGTCGGGCCTGCATCGTGCATGGCAACTTGCCATCGGTGTGTGAATGGGTGTATGAGAGACGTGTGTGTGTGTGTGTGTGTGTGTGTGTGTGTGTGTGTGTGTGTGTGTGTGTAAAATAGAATAAAAGCAGAGTATAAATGCAGCCATTTCCAATGTAGAACTCCATTGACCCTTTAAAACTTCAGAAGGTTATGTAATATAAAGGAGACAGAGTTGAAGGAAGAGAATCTTTGAGAATGTATACATTGGTTCATTTAATCATACATGAGACTTTTTGCAATGCATGTTGCTCAGGGAGGTCGTGATTGTGCACTTTAGGTCCTAAAGAGCTCTGCATAGGTAAAATACCACTGTAACCTGTTATTACAGAGAAATATGTATACAGTGAAAAAAGTGGCTTGATTTTCCGACAAGGAAGAGTTGTGATTCATGCATTGACATATAGCTACCACAGTTACAACAGTAACACTGTGCTTCTGCAGCACATTCAAATTAACCGCTGGTATTCTCTGAAATTAGAGTGTCTGAAATAAAAGAAGTGAAAACATTTTCATGCTACACTAAATTAGAGGAGGTGGTCACTTCTGAAATGGACATATTTCAGAAATGATAGGACCTTATGAAGAATAAAGTCTGTTTGGTAATGGAGGAAGATGATTTTTAGGCAGATAAACAAAGTAGTTTGAGAAGTATCCACAGTAAGGTTACAGAATCCAGAAGTCCAAAGCCCTAAATCAAAGCTCACTTCAAATCCCAAGTAGCTCTCCCTGCTTTTCACCTCCCTATCATTGCTCTGCTCAATAGTAGCTCATATCACCAAATAAGACTCCCAATTCCAGCCGTAAAATGAAAAACAAATAATGCTTTTGCACTCTGATTCTTCAGTCGGTACAATGTGTCCTCCAGATATGTGTGGGCCTTGACACTTGATGGGAGTAAACTCGATTGACACTTTCACACCCATTCTTCATCTGTCACTCCATAGAATCCACATCTGTGTTCTCCTCTGCTTGCCACACTTCACTCCCATACACGCCAGTGCAGGGAAATTACAGGAAATTAAAATTCCCTCTCAAAATATACTGATGTATCTGAGCCCCACCGGAAGGTGAATAAATAAAACTGTGATGCATGAGTCAGAAAGTGCACGGCTCAAACCTTGATTTATCGCTGCAAGGATGAGGGAGACAAATGAAGGGGAAAATAATGAAATAAAGTCATATAAAACAAGATAAGCATCATGGAAGAGAGGCATTATGCATAAATTACGTGTGTGTGTGTGTGTGTGTGTGTGTGTGTGTGTGTGTGTGTGTGTGTGTGTGTGTGTGTGTCACAATCTAGGGATGGCAATGTGTGTTGGTCTGTTGTCCAACTCTGGACCATACTGAAATATCTTGACAACTATTGGATGGTTTTTGGGTGTGAAATTTGGCCCAAAATTAAAAAATGTTGCCACACTAATTGTAAGGCTCATCATCCATCCAATAATTGCCTCACTGTGGCTACAAACGTCTAGTCTCTGATGTACTGTGGGCTCCATGAAAAACATGCACTGGGAGGAATCGTGTTCACTCTCACATCAGTCTGACTTCCTGAAAATTACAGGTTTTGAGCTCTGCGTCACACAAATGACTGGTATTATGGTGATGGAAGGGAGTAAACAGGGCTGTTGGTGTAGGAATGGGTGGAGGGACGAATGGTGAGGAAGATGCGGAGGGGCAGGATCACTTCGGAGACTTGACCTCCTTTTCTGCCCACTGTCAGAAGCTTGCATTGAGAAGACATTGACAGGGAAGCAGCCAGTCCTTCAGTCAGTCCAGTATATACCCCTCAACTGTCCACCCACACTACATTTGCTGCTAGGAAGAGGATGGGATAGTATCGGCCAAGCAAATTTCCTCCCTTGCAATATGATGCTACAGATTTGGGCATTCTGGCTTATCAGCGGTTCCCATGGAGGGCAGGGTGAGAGCCTACAACTCCTGTATCCACCTCCTCAGCCTTTTAAATCGTTTGCCTGTGCCACAGCTGGCGCACAAAGCTGACAATGAGCTTTTCATTGCTGCCATTCACCTACACAAACCACTGTAATTGTTTTTTGCTGTGATTTTGCTTTGATTGTGCATCACCCGGCAAACCGCCAAGCAAACCTAACAAAGAAACTGTGGGCCCCTGTTATCACCGCAGATGAATGGGTGTATACTCTGTAAATATTTCAGCGAGATGGAACGGGAACAGGAAAAGAGGGAGGATATCCCGTTGCCAATTGAAATCAAACAACCCATCCTCCTGTCAGTGGTCCAGCATTTCTATGTTGATGCGTACAGATGTCTCACCATCTGTAGAGGGTCTTGTAGAGTCCAGGACTGCATGGGTTAGGTTAAAGGTAGCTGATACCTGCCTTTTACCTCGGGGACTTGAGGGAAGAAAAAGAAACTCACTAGCTCACCCATTCGTACATACAAATTACTGTATTACTCTGCTGGACTTCTTTTAAGAATATAGTAACAAACTACCATAGCTACAGTATGGAGGTTTGAGAAAACACTAATACATTGAGAGTAATTGTCAAATATATTGATGGCTGTGTGTGAGAACTGCAATGAAAGCACCACACAGACAGAAGGCACTGCAGCAGAGAGATGATGAGCTGACAGACGGTTACAGTACAGTGAAGTAAACCGTGTGTCCTTGAAACATGTGTCACTGTGAAATGCAATAATTGTCTACTCTGAAACACAGAAAGCGCACTTCCTGAGGGAATTGACAACAATGATTTATTTGCATGTCTCAAACAGTCCTTTACTCTAAATGGCTCTCATGTCATGTGTCTCTATCTCTTCTGTCAGACACTGAGATGAACACGAGAGCGCGACACTCCAATCTGTCTTAGGCAATCTCTCATGTCATAATGCCCCCGTATGAAATTAGTAACTGCCATTTTTAATCCACATTCGATTGTGAGATGGACAACAAGACAACAAAACCGTGCGAGTGAATAGGGGATCTGTTGTGCATCCACTGTGGGATCCAAAATGTTGTGGCATGAGATTGGGGATGTGATGGATGCCATTGAGCACACATGCCATATATCTTTTGCCACCGACTTTTTCCAACCCATTGTCACTTCAAACTCGTCAAATACAACAGCTTGGTCAGTGGCCCTCAGCATCCGCATGAGACGCACTGGGCTTTCAACTGCTCAACCACGGCGCTGTGAGATAACGTAGTATAAAGAGCGACAAAGTCCAGGTAGGGAGAATAATAATAGAAAGCCACACAGACTGCGTAGGGAGGCAGTCGAGATGGATGGGTCAAACAAACAAACTTTCATTACCAAGGAGACCGCTGTATGTGTCCCATGCAAAACCAAAATAAAACAAAATTTAATGGGTTTAAAATAATATTTATATAATTAAGGTGACCGTAAAAATGCTGTGTTCATCATACAATATTGGGCTGTGTGATTTGGTAAATTGACTGGATACTCCCTGTTTCACTTCCTGCCCGCCTGTCTGAACAGCCTGCGGCTTGTGTGAAAATAGACCTGGCGGGTATCTTTAGCAGAGCGGAGACCCGATTCACTCACACTTCTGGGACGCGCCGCGGCTGGTGGTCATTGATGCTTTATTTTGTAGCCGAGTTTATTGATATAGACTTTTCAGGGTTGGGTTATTATGGGATAACTCATCTTACTCTGGTTTGTAAATAAGATTTTAGTGAAACATACTTTTAAAGAATAGTGTAAAAACAAGGTGACAGACTCGTGGTTGTGCACATTTTAGCACATCAATTATAACTGCCAATACCATAGCCTCTTCTTTGAGCTATTGATTGATTGATTGATACCTTCCCAGCAGCATTTGCTTGTCCATACACTAACACTTTGAGTTCACAGAGACTTTCAGCTTGCCTTGAGATCAGTAATCCAACACAGTGAACAACTTGTTTCTAGTTTTTGGTCAAACTTATGTTATAGCTGTTGGTGCAATGCTTTCCGGCAGCCAACCATGAATTCTCTAACATGAACCACTTTTCACATTTTGGAACATGGCACCTTCGATAATCTTCAGTAAGAAAGATAGAATTGAATTTACAAATTTCTCACAATGTCAAAAAACATTACAACATTATAAATTCTGTAAAGGTAGACGTTTTGGCAGTGCTGTAGTATTGAATTACAATAGATTACCTAGGTGTACCTAATAATGTGGCCACTGAGTGTAGATTAAACTACCCAGCAAAATGCAGTATAAAGCAGATAAAATGTAGTTTCATCATGACAATATTAAAAATGCTGCCTACACATTTATACATTAGTAATAACTAGGGTTGGGTACCGAAACCTGGTTCCACTATGGAACTGGTTCCAAACGGTAGTATTCGGACCGGATTAGAACGCAAATTTCGGTTCCTCATTTCGGTTCCGACTAAAATATTTTCCCTCTGTTGCTCCAGTCAGTTGCAGACTTTTTTTCTTTCTCCCTTTTCTGCCGAGTGGCGCACGTGCCCGCTCGCGGTGTGAAGCGCGTGTCTGCGCTATTCTCGGACATGCACTCTACAATCACAGCTGATAGACTGCTTTTTGGACACGCTCCGAAATGGACGTAAAAATATCACACTTTCTCTGTAGTCTGCCGTTAGCTAGCTACTGTAAATGTAGGCTACTTTTAAAATGCCATTTTTCCATCTGGGCTCACCAAAACCGACGTAAAAGTATATTAACCATTCACTGCACGTGATCGCTAGTAAACATATTACACTTGCTCTGCTAGTCTATTCTGTCAGTTCAGGACAAGACCCTGTAGCCTGGTGGTGGGGGAGGTGGGACAGCCTCCCCAAATTGTCTGCCCTTTCAAACTCATACTTGTGTGTACAGGCTTTTCTGCTGTGCAGGACAAGCCATAAGTCAGGAGAGGTGTGGTATCTTGCCAGAGAAGCAAATATGGTTATTTTTCTGCAAAAGAACTGCTAAAGTTTGAAGCTGGTTGGCATTCCAACTCAACATTTATTTTGTTGTTACGTGTTAATAGTGTGTTATTTGTTAAATAATTGTAGTTATGTGTTAGGTGACTTAGGTTTACTTATTATATATTTAAGTACTTTAAAACACTAATATATTCAGTTTAAATAATCAATTTAAAAAAAAACTCCATAAAAAAAGCTTTTCTTTTGTCATTTTTCAGTTTTTCAAGAATCGGTTTAGGAATCGGTTAGGAATCGGCATCGTTTTAAAAGTACCGGTTCGGCATCGGAATCGTAAAAATCCAAACGGTACCCAACCCTAGTAATAACATTCCAATAAAATACATAAATGTTACACTCTTGTGCAATTTTGGGTGAGTACTTTTACTTTTGGTACTTTTTGCTGCTTATACTACATACGTATGTACGCAGGTCAAATTTAAGTCAAATTTTGATTGCAAGACTTGTAATAGTCACTTGTAATTTACTATTTTTACATTGTGCTATTGCTACTTTTTTAAAGTAAAATATCTCAGTACTTCCACCACTGTTCAATTGTCTGCAAGTTGATTTTCAGATTTTTACAGTGCACAAAAAATTAACTGGCAGCATCGCTTTTTTAGAACTGATTAATCATTTAGTTTAAATCTTCAAGCAAACAATGCCCACATTTGCTGGCTACAGCTTCTCAAAGGTAAAGGTTTGCTTATATGACAGTCTATTGACTGTCTTTGGGTTTCGGTCGAAACAAGCTATTTGAAAACCTTTCATATTACATCTCATAAAACAATTAATTTAGGGGGAAAAGGCAGATTAACCGATGATGAAAATAGTAGTTCCATGAAGTACTCATATATGATTTGTTGTAAATTCAAAACTACCAACGTAGTCCTTTAACCGCTCTGTATCTCTCCTGAAATAATATAGAAAGCAGTGATTTTCAATTATATAGTGCAACAAACAGAAACAAACTCACCATGAATTTTAATAATTTCATTTAATGGACATTTTAAATGACCAATTTCTCCCCCCAAAAAAGACTTTGATGAACTTTTGTGTTACACAGTGGGCATCATGATTTACTGGCCATCGTTCCCTCTGAAGTCTTGAGTGTGCGCTTCCCCGCGATGGTTTGGATGGACTGGAATCAGCACTCCTTGTAAAGGGAATAACAAGGGCTTATCCTGGAGGGGTAATTGGTTGCAGGGGAGGACATCCTTTGATGGAGCCACGGTCTGCTTATCTCCCACCCAAGGTTCCTGCAAAAAAAGAAAAACAAAAAAAAGAGAGAGAAAAAACTTCAAACGTGGTTGTAATGAAGCAATAACAAGCTGCTGAGAGATGTTTTTCTTTTTTTTATGCATGTCACCATGGTAACTGCAATTGGGAACCTAATGCGAAAGACACCACATTAAATTGCATTAACGAGAGGGGACTGAAGCAGACTCCTAAGATGTTGAGCACATTGCAAACGGACATCATGACAATGGCACACTGTGTGCTTTTCAGGAGGGTGAACAATATGAGATGTTGATGACATGCAAGCTGTAGTTGATGGAGTGAAAATTCATATGTCACCACATATAAATAAGGTACGGTTTGCTGTAATGGGGGTATAATACGGTGGCCGACAGGGGCAAACGCCCCGCAACAAAAAACACATGCAAATAGACAAAACACAAGCAAATGAGGAAAACCTCTTCATTAATTTGACAACACATGCGCAGCATTTAGCAAATGTAACATATGCCTCTTGCATGTTACATTAAAAACAGTTTGAGTTCTAATTAATTTCTTAGTAATTTTACTTTTATTTGGTAGTTGTAACGTGTACGTATTTGTCATATTTTCGTATTTGTATACTGTTATTTCATATTTCATACTTAATAAGTTACTAGGTTACAGTATCCAAGGTAACATTCCAGCTATACTTCCATCCCTGGGGGAAAAGTAGAGATGGTCCGATACCATTTTTTGCTTCCCGATACGATTCTGACACCTGAACTTGCGTATCGACCGAGTACCGATCCGATACCAGTGTGTCATATATTTTATTATGTTTCAACAAGTGTATACTACTATCCCTGTATGGATGTGATATGATTTCTATCTTTGTTGTTAGTCTGGCTCAGGTTAAACTCTTTGTGAAACATGAACAAACACAATCAATGAACGCCACAGAACTTTCTTTTATTATGCAGTTTGACAGTCAGTTATAACGGAAAAAGAACAAACTACTTTAACGTAGATTTTCTTTAGGGCTTTATTACGTGGTATCGGATCGGTGCATAAACTCCAGTACTTACCGATACCAGCGTTTTAGGCAGTATCGATACTGATATCGGAACATCTCTAGGAACAAGTCAGACCGGGGCTTGTATCCCTCAGGTGAGTGTGTACAGTAATATAAGTTGATGAAACCTGTAAATATTAATGTATAGTTTTAGTAAGACTGTACATCCAGAGGAATTATCTATGTGTAAATATCTATCTTTGTAAATAGTATTGTTTTGTGAATACATTTGTAATGTTAAAAGTAGCCTATTTGATCCTGTACTGTTGATCAATTGTCAGTTAGTAGGTGTTTCTTAGTTATTTTTAGTTGTTGAGCTTGGCCACAGAAATCATTATTTTAAGTTTCCTTTAATTATTACTTTATTTTATATTGTAGTTTTACTGAGACCGGGCTTGTATCCCTCAGATCCCGAAGGCTTGTTAGCAATAAACAATCAATGACATCGGAGCTGTCTGTGCTTCTTCCGTTGGGGTCCAACTGTCAGCTGTTAGTCTACAACCATCACACAACGCAAAGACTACCATAAGCGGCAATTCAAGTGTTAACGGGAGTCATTATTAACTGTACACAAATGAAGAGAAGTGAACACCCGTTACACAAACGCTCTGCAAATACACACAACACAACCAAATACACAAACACGCTGTAAATACAGAAACGATGCAAAATGAAAAGCACACAAACCACGGAAACAAATGCAACTGAAAATCGCTGCAATCAGGCCTCAAGGGGGAGCGCTAAGTGGAACGGCTTGATTTCGACACCATGAAAAGAGAGCAGATGAGAGGTTTGTTTTGGAAACGGGAAGAAGAGTGGTAACGAGGCAACATAAAAAGATGCATATTCATTTTTACGTTTGGCCCTAGTCTTTTACAGTATTATAAAGAGCAGCAGCTTTACGTAGATACATGTTAGAGACTGACTTCTACAAGAGCTTGCTAGCTAACACTAGTTAGCCCATACATGTTACATACATGTTACTGAAAAGTAGAACACTTATTAAAAATCAAACCAAAAAATTAGGAAAGCAAAATATCCACTCTGTCTGACATATCCTCGCCTTCCGTTGTGAAAACTGGATGCAGCGTTTTTTTGTTGCTTTTGTTTTCGGGGTTTGTGTGCTTTTACATTTTGCATTGTTTCTGTATTTGCAGCGCGTTTGTGTATTTGGTTGTGTTGTGTGTATTTGCAGCGTGTTTGCTAAATGCTGCGCATGTGTTGTCAAATTAATGAAGATGTTTTCTTAATTTGCTTGTGTTTTGTCTATTTGCATGCGTTTTCTTAAGTTGCAGTGCGTTCGCCCCTGTCAGCCACCGTAGTATAAAGTGCTGAGAGTAATTGTTTTGTTTTTTTTATTTTTAAATCCGATTGTATATCAGCATCTACCTATATAACCCATTAGTTTTGTGGGTAGGCAAAATACAGCATCCACATGTTTTTCCAAAATAAAAGGGTGAATTTATATTGAAAATAAAGTAAAACACAATTACATTAGTAATTCATTTATATTTATATTATATTATTATATTATATTCATTTAGGCTAGGTTTGCTTGCATGAATTTGATGTCTGATCGATATGATCAGTGACTCACTGCCTTCTAGACACATTCTGGGAGTGAAGGAGATATTAAAAGGTCTAGTCCAGCATTGGGATTTGTTTAAAGTCAGCAACATCAGAAAAAAAATACAAATGTGGTAATGCTGACATAGAGAATTTGATTAATACAGTGATGAAATTCCAAAAAAAAACCTTGTCAATTAGACATAAAAAATATACCCTGCAAAAAATATTCATCCCAGCAAGTCATTAGCCTCATATTCAGCCCTCCAGCCTTATAGAGCAAGGGTTTTGTTTTAAGTATGTGCAAAGCATGTTTTAAAGGTTAAAAAGTCTTATATATATACCCATAACAAATGGGTACAATACATGTCAGAACAGTAAGATTGCAATCTGTAGGCCATACTGTAGGTCACTCATGGTATGTGTCCATGGGCAAGCGTAATTTCCACGCTTACCATTTATTGTCTGCGTGAGCAGCCGGGCAATGCATTCTGGTAGTGTCGCGGTGACTTTCAAGAAGTGGGGCAGCGAGTTACTCGCTCCTAATTTGCATAAAGTTGAGGTCCAGGCTTTATCCAAATCAGAGGCGGCCAGCTCGACTCGCCGCCTCTCGAAAGCTCACGAAAATCTTTTTAAACTGACTATTGTTGATCTAAAATGAAAACCGATTCAGCAAATGCATAGCATATTTCTAGCATAAAATGTTTTCAGAAACACAATTTTCGTAAAATAAAGA